>NC_028357.1:50541999-50632100 GCF_000741045.1 Vigna radiata var. radiata | reverse complement strand
ACGAATGTAGTATTTATAGACGTAATCAATCAAAATTCCATATTAATTTCATAGTAAATTTTGCACGGAAACGTGATGCTTGGAAGATTATCTATAGGAAGGGAAGGATCAAGGTTAAAGTTCTTATTGGAATTTTGTGACTCAAACAAGCATTTGGTTGAAAGAATCAAAACTGTTAAATAAAAATATATTCATATTCTATTTTTTAGGAGAATTTTAGGCATTATTTAAATTAATTAGTTTAGTATATATTTTTTAAAAGTCAGTTACAAATTATGTAGTATAAATATTTATGCTTATGCTCAATAAAAGATATCAGTTTTCCTTTTATTCTTTTGCCTCTTATACGTTAAAACCAACAGTTCTCTTAATGTGGCGTCCACTATGTTTCATGGTGTGCGGTTTAAGTTGAGATGATGCGACAACCCCTGTGATAAATAACGTATTGTCCCTGCTTTGCAAGAAAATACGTAAACGTTGTTTGTTTAAATGGCGGAAGTGGCATAGAAAACAGGAAGGTGAAAAATAATGGCGGTGATGTATTTGAGAACGAGGGGTTATGTTATGATGCTGTATATGAAGTGAATCATTATCATTATGAGCTGATTATAAGTAAATTAAACCGATGTTGATTAGCAAAGGGGGTAGGTTTACCGTGTAGCCAGCCAGTTTTGTGGTCATAGGAATTCACATGTTGAATTCAGAGCTCACAAGCCGAATAAGGCAAATATGTTGACGTTTTATTTCAAGAAATCACGCAGAAAAGAAAAGAGAAAAAAAAAGGTCAAATGAGAAAAAGTGACACCTCACTCTCATACCCACTCACACTTCAATGGTATGGTAAGTGTGTGAAGGCAGAAAATATGTTAGGTAGTGATGAGTCCTAGAAGAAGAAGAAAAGGATGACCCATTAACCGACCAACCAACAACACACACATCCATCCATCATATTAATTATATTATATCATATCATAACATTATCCCATTCCTCCTTTTCACTATTTATGAGTTGTGCTTTGACAAAACCTGGTTCAAGGGATTGCATCCAATTCAATGTTCCTTTGAGTTGACTTCATTAACATCAACATGTTTATATGCACGCACGAACGAACAAAGAAAGAAAGAAAGAGAAATATCAAACCGAATGAATTTTAATTTGGAGGCATTGAAATTTGCACCACAAACTACGCACAAGCCCACAACTAATGACTCAGAAATAAACATATATATGCTATGCTATGCTATGCATGTATACAGTGAGTCAATGAGTTGAAAAAGAGGGTTAGGCTGAGTGGGTTGATATGGGTGAAAGCTAACCTAATAAGTTATGTAAAGTGAAGCTTTGGAAATGAAATATAATTGTATCATGTAATGCACCGACACACATTAAATAATGCCAATGCATTGCCTCCTTAATCTCACAACATTTCAACTTCAAATTCACCACTTCATTCAAACTACCTAATCTCCACCACTCACTCTATATTTCCTTTTATCAATTATTTCCTATATATGATTTAAATCAATCAAACTGCAACCATTTATCTTTTATTGCATCTTTCAATTGTTTACTTGTAAAAATATATATCATTTCAATAATTGATTACTATACTCACGTGTACTATCAAATAAGTTTCTTATTATAAATACTTTACGTAAAACATTTTTTCAAATATTTTATTTTGCTTAATTAGCCTACGCCTCCATGTATACAGTCTGATGGATTGGCCAAACCTTACTCAATCTTTTCAATCCATAAAGCAACTTGTTCAATACATCATTCTCTTACACCACATGTCCATCGCTACTCTCTCTCTCTCTCTCTCTCTCTCTCTCTCTCTCTCTCTCTCTCTCTCTCTCTCTATATATATATATATATATATATATATATATATATATATATATGTTTTTTTTTATGTCGCAAATGTACACGAGTGGATAGGGATAGTTATACCACCCATAAAAACAATTATACGAAAGTTGAATGTAGATATACTGTATGTTTCCACTTCAAATTCCTTCTTTTATTTTATATTTTTCAAAAGTGTAATAGAATTTCCAATACGGTATTATAAGTTACTTATTTCAGGTCAAATAAAAATGATATTGTTGGTAATTATTTCTTTTATTAGTTTTTTAATGATTATTATATTCACAGTTTTTTGTTGGTTTAGGGTTGATGTGCAGAAAAGGAATTGCCGTCTTGTTCATTATGGTTTTTAATGGACAGAAAGAAGGAAAGGGCAAATAGCCTTTATTGACTTTCAGATAAAATAACATAATTTAATTGAAAAAGTTTGGTATGAATGGAAAATAAGAAGATAAAGACATCAGCAAAAACCCAAAAATATATATAACCGACTTAAACTTTTTCCACCCAATATTTCTTTCAATTCAGAAAGGGATTCTGCTTTTTCCTTCTTCAATGAGAAATAAAAAACCCTACCTAATATTTTATCCAACTTTTCTTCACTGCAAATTTATGTTTAATGTTAGAAAATAAGTAAAATGTAGAAAGTAATTTATAGTTTATAATGCGAAGGGTGAATGGTAAATGGATGCATGTGCTGTGTCTCCACTTGTCTCCCACTTTCCTATCAAAACATCTTTTTGCATTAATATAAATATTTATATTTTATTCATAATTCTTTTTTAAGTATATACATGCATATTTGAAGAATAATGTGCGTGCATAAAAAATTAATATTTTTATTTTTCTGCTTTTCTCCTTCTGAAATATATATACTATATACATCATTAATTAAATATATTTTGTTTAATTCTTAAAGTTCTTTTAACCTCATCATTCTACTTCACCTTTATAATTTGCACCAATAGAACCAGTTCCTGGAAATTGTGGTATTTTGACTTCAAACAAAAAAACACGTATTATTGGAGGTATATTGATGCACACTTTGAAAAAGGACACTTTACTTTTTTTATAATAACCTTTTTGTCTTTGAAACTGCTAAACAAAATAACATTTTTTTCTCTTTTTTTAGAGTAATTTTTTTTTTTTAAAATTATGCTTGTTTTCTCTTTGAACTCTATTATTGTTATTTTAGTGTAAACATCACTGAAATCACACATTACGTGCAATGGTTAAACTAACATAGTGTTGAATACTACATTTATTTTCTAGAATGTGAAAGAGTTGTATGATTTTAAGTAACAAAATAAAAATTTCACTCTTTCAATCCACAACTTTCCACGTATAATCCAAATTCTTAATGGCCTTTATTTACTTATGTATATGAAATTGCAATGGATTTTTGTTTCATTAATGTGATATGGACTAAAAGTGTGTCCTATGGTTTCTATAAAAGAAAAAGGATATATATGATCAGAAAATGTGAGCATCATTTTGTTCATAAATGATTAAGCAGAGACAACCTTTTGAAATTGTCTTTTTGTCCTATTATATTGTAACACACCAAACAAACCTCGTTCATAATTGGTCGTGAGATTCGAATCCCAGGGTTGTTAACAACTTCATTCTGAACTCGGAAAATGTCTTTTGAATAGAAATAAAAAATAAAAAATTATGTGTTTTAATTTGTAAGGTATAATTTTAAGCATAGATAATATAAATTTGAATATATTGTTGGTTAAAAAGTAATTTGAAGTATGGTAAGAGGTGAAAGGTAGAAAGTATGAAGGGCATATTGAAAAGTGGAAATGAGTGTTGTTAAGAAAAAGTAAAATGTTTCCTCTCAATTCAATCAAATGAATGTGGGTCAGATTACAACACTAAAGTCAACCTCATATGGACAATTCCACATTCCTTTTTACAGTTAATTTATCATTTCTTCAGTTTAACTATACATTCTTCATATTATTTTCAACCCTCCATAACATCATCCCTAACCATCACAAAAATTACAATAAATGTTAAATAATAATAATAATATATTTAAATATATTTTTTGTCTTTTAAGTATTGCTGGTTTTAACCTTGTACAACAACTTTTTGGTTAAGTCTTCTGAATGTCTTTGACAAAATGCTGCACTCTCATAAAACATCAAAATATTTTCAAAATAATTAAACCTCGATCATGAACAGTTAATAAACAATACTAGACATGATTAAAATATAATTAAGCAAGTGTTAATTCATAAACAGTATCGAACTTAAGAGGTTATCTATAAATAAATAGAAGTGAATAATATAGTAATATTTTGTGTATATACTTCCTTCTTAGGCCGAAAACCAAACAGAGAACTGAAAAGGGATTCCCCTACACCCAATACATAGGAAGAGTGGTCTTTTGGTAACAACTCTCAAAGGATACTCAAATTCACAACAATCAACTCAATGCAAACATATATCTAATTTAATTCTTTTTAAAATATTTAAGATAAATAGTAAGAAGCCAAGGATGAAAATACAATATTAATTATAAAATGTTTCTAATTTCAAAATTACTCATTTTTTTAAAAGTATTTCTCTTCTCAAGATTCTAACACTTAAGTGAATCAATTACATATAATAAATGAGATAATAAATAAAAATAATTAATTTATCTCGTGCTATTTATATTATCTTGACATGAGCTGATATATAATCGATCTGTGGTTACAGTATTTATATGTCTTTGGATATATATAAAACATAATAACACAATATTAATGATAATAGAAAAGTATAAAAAAAAGTAGAATATATTGAATTTAGAAGAGAGGGTGGTGGGCCCGCAGAGAGGAAAGTGAGACAGGAGAGCTTAGATGTTGTTTAAAGGTTTGATAGGATAGAATAGGAGGAGTGGGTCCCGCAGAAAGCAAAAATGTTTGTGGTGTGAACTGAATGAAGAAAGAATGAGAACTGAAAGCATCGGATATGGGTAAGTTAGTGGCAAATGGATCTTTGCTTTTTCTTTTCTTTTTCCTCACAAAAGACAACACATCTTCTTCTGCAGACCTCTCCTCAACCACTATAAAACAATCTTCCACTCTCTTCCACACATCAACAACAACAACAACTATACTATGGAGACAGCTAAAGTTTCTCAAGAACAACCTCGTCATGCACAGCCAGAATCTTCCACTCTCGATTGGAGAGGCAGACCCTCTAATCCTGCCAAACACGGTGGAATCATTCCCGCTTCTTTTATTCTTGGTAACTTCTCTCTCTCTTTCTCTCTTTCTTCATAACCCTTCTCCATGAATGCATGGTTTTAAGTATATATATCTCTGTCTACGCCAGGGTTGCAAGCATTTGAGATAATGGCAATAGCAGCTGTGGGAAACAACCTCATAACTTATGTCACCAATGACATGCACTTCCCTCTCTCCAAGGCCGCCAACGTCGTCACCAACTTTGTTGGGACTATCTTTCTCCTCGCTCTCCTCGGAGGCTATCTCTCCGACTCCCACCTCGGCAGCTTCTGGACAATGCTCATCTTTGGTTTTCTGGAACTTTCTGTAAGTCAATACCTTCTTCTCTTCTCCTCTCTTTCTCTTTCTCTCTCTCACCATAGCCACACGCACTTTATCATCGACTTTCTTTCTTTTCTGTCTGTACTCCGTACTCTATGTGTTGCTCCTGACCCCCACTGTCACAGCTGGACATCTATGGCGTTTCTTGCCTTTCAAATCAGATTTTCTCACCCATCGTTTCACGTGGAATCTTCAACTACTCATTTTCAATTCTTTTTTTCTTTAAAAATATTAGTTTTGTTGGACTCTTGTTTGGCACATCTGTACTTGTCTTGTTCCTTCAGAGCCTCTGCTGAAAATATTATATTTTTACAGGGTTTCATTCTGCTATCGGTCCAAGCTCACGTTCCTCAGTTGAAGCCAGCGCCGTGCAATCTGTTAACTGACGGAGAACACTGCGTGGAAGCAAAGGGCTTCAAGGCGGCGATATTCTTTGTGGCGCTGTACTTGGTGGCTTTGGGGAGTGGCTGTGTGAAGCCCAACATGGTTGCCTACGGAGGAGACCAGTTCGACCAAGACAATCCCAAGCAGTTAAAGAGACTCTCCACTTACTTCAATGCAGCGTATTTTGCATTCTCTCTGGGAGAACTGGTCAGCCTAACCATTCTTGTTTGGGTTCAAACTCATTCGGGAATGGACGTGGGCTTTGGTGTATCCGCTGCTGTAATGGCAATGGGACTCATAAGCCTCATATGTGGCACTCTCTATTACAGGAACAAGCCCCCACAAGGCAGTATTTTAACCCCTATTGCTCAAGTACCCATCTTAAACCATTCCACTATTTTCACTCATATAATATAATATCCATTTATCATATTCATCATTACTGTAGCAACACTAGATACAGGTTTACTTATTGCTTGTTATCTACATCTCATAATGTATTTGTTGAGATTTTTCTCAAAACACAGGGACCTAAAAACAGTCTAATCCACTCAGAATATATGTTCGTTTAAGTTAAGTTAAATGATCCCAAAAGTCACCATTTTGATTTTCTGAAAATCTTTGTAACATGTACAGTTGTTTGTTTATTATATTGGGTTGTTCATAGTAAGTTGTGCATGTACGGGAATGTTGTTAAGTAATAATGTCTGTCATGTTGGCTGGTCTGTTGGACTCTTAAACTAAAACAATCAAGTTTTTACCTTGATCTCGTCTTAGGTACTTGTGGCTGCAATTTTGAAAAGAAAGCTGGCTCGACCATCGAACCCACAAATGTTTTACGGAAGCCAAAACAATACCGGTTCTCTTCTCTCTGATAAATTCAGGTACTTTAATGTTGCTTCTATTGGTTTTCTTTTCTTTTTTTCATGTCATCATCTTGTGAACCCTATTTTTTCAAACAAAAAAGCTTTATAAACCTCGAGATTCAGACTCTTCATCCAAATTTCTGCCAGTACATGCATCTTTGCTGATCAATTTTATAACAAATTTTGTACTCGCACTATCAGGTTCTTGGACAAGGCTTGTATCAAAGTCCAAGAGGGGACAGACACAAAGGAAAGCGCTTGGAGATTATGCAGTGTTGGGCAAGTTGAGCAAGTGAAGATATTGCTATCGGTTATTCCCATTTTCTCGTGCACCATCGTTTTCAACACGATCTTAGCACAACTGCAGACATTTTCAGTCCAACAAGGGAGGGCCATGGACACCCATCTCACCAAATCCTTTAGCATCCCTCCCGCGTCGCTTCAGTCCATTCCCTACATTTTGCTCATCGTTTTAGTCCCTCTCTACGACACCTTCTTTGTCCCATTTGCCAGAAAATTCACCGGTCATGAGTCTGGAATCTCACCTTTGCGGCGAATAGGTTTTGGTCTTTTTCTGGCTACCTTTTCTATGGTTGCAGCTGGTCTGATGGAGAAAAAGAGAAGGGATGCAGCTGTGAAGCATAACGAGACCTTGTCCATTTTTTGGATAACCCCACAATTCTTAATATTTGGATTGTCAGAGATGTTTACAGCCATTGGTCTCCTTGAGTTCTTTTACAAACAGTCTTTGAAAGGGATGCAAGCATTCTTGACAGCCATCACATATTGCTCTTATTCATTTGGGTTTTATTTGAGCACAGTTTTGGTTACCTTGGTGAACAAGATCACCTCGACTTCTTCAAATGGTGGTTGGCTTCACTACAACAACCTTAACCAGGACAGGCTCGACCTTTTCTACTGGCTACTGGCTGTCTTGAGTTTCCTCAACTTCCTCAACTATCTATTTTGGTCCAAACGTTATTCTCATGCTCCTTCCCTGTCCCAAACTAATGCCAAGGAAATCAATCCATACGTAGAAGAAGATGACAATATTCCCTAGAAACTTAATTTACTCTTTTTTTCCTAGCTCTCTCTCTCTCTATATATATATATACATAAAGTTATCCACAATTCTCCTTGTATACTCTTCAAATTTACAGTTACTGTAAAGAATTATATATGAAAATGCCTTAGTATCATATTTCACAAGCTTATTATTACTCTTGAAATTTGACATGCCGATGAATAACTCAACCGATTAAGAAATTTTTAACCAAAGCTCAAGTGAAAGAGTGTATTTTGACAAACAAACGTCGAAAACAATAAAGAGATAGTGAACCGTAATTTGACAGAGAGTCCAAAAGAAATATTTCAAAGTAGACGATGAGATGCTGGGGCATATCCATGTTGTTCCGAAGAGTTGTGAAATATCGATGTGAAAGAGCATTTAGTTGATAAATTTTGAATATATGTAAATTTATGAGTTGTTGTGGGTGAAATTATAGTTGAGAGAGGAAGTTGTGGATGGTGTTGTTCTATTTTACAATGATGTAGGGTTGTGTATTGAGACATGTCTGAGACATGTTTTACTGTTGAGGGCAGAAACATTTAAAATGGCATCCTCGTAGGACAATAGTTACATAAAAATATTGTTGGCTAAAAGATGAACAGATTCCCCACTTACCCCCAACAAAAATGGCACCCAGCCCACTTTCGTCTCAAATTTATCATTCTTTTCTCCATCATCCATCCTTTCTGTAAAACTTCCTACTTTCATATCATTGGTTTTCAAGATTTAAAAAAATACACAATTTTAATCTCAATAGGAACTTATTGTCAAAATTTTAATGCCATTAACGTTATAATTAACTCATTCAGTTCCACTTTATTTTTTACTTTTCGTAATTTTATCTTTCTTTAATGTATATCGGAATTTATTAATATTGAATTTATTAATATGTTGTAATAAATTATCAAAAACTGTAAAAATAAATAGCTAATGTAAGAAAAGTGTCTTTGCCGTCTACTATGCCATGAAAAGGTGTAAAAAATCATAATAAATTAAATTACTTATAAATTATTAATTATAATAAAATCATTTAAATAATTATTTTAATACATTATATTATTAATATTAATGAATCAATTAAAAGTTAAAATGAATTTATTATATGTTTAATATATAGAGAGAGAAATTTAAAAAAGAAAAGTTGGAGTGGCTAGCTTGGTTCTAGTTAATTTGTTTTGGGTTAAGTATGTTTTTTATCCTTTAATTTTTAGTTAAAATATGGGTTATTTTATCTTCAAAATTTTAGTCTAGTTTAATCTTTTAATTTTAAAAATGTATAATTTGATTTTTTTTAATCAAACTTTGTTAAGTTTATTTCATGTTTCAAATGTGTTTTATGATAACATTTTAATTATTGATGCATTTGATACAATTTTGCTTTAGTTTTAGCTGAAAAACATATTTAAAACGTTAAATAAACTTTACTAAATTTTGTTAAAAATGACTAAATCAATGCATTTCACAAATTGAGAGACTAAATTGAATCAAAGTTTTAAAGATAGACTTAAAAAAGTCAAAAACAAAAAACATTGATATTCAATGCCCAATCCAACAAACTAACGGGACAAGCAGACTGAATTAATACATGACAAGTTAAAAGTCCTGATTCAATCCCTCGGTTTGTAGGGTGTTCAAAGTTGTTCTCCTTTTTTTTCAAAAGTTCACTATCATCCACTTTTTGCAAAAACGGTGCACGTTAGTTCTTTTTGCTTATGGCGTTAAAAAGATTAACGACAGAGTCGTCCAGCTGACAAAAAATTGATGAGTTGCACAGTTTTGGTTGACGTGTTAAATTGAATTGTTGATTCATCCTGAAAGCAAAGTGATTTATGGTTGTTGTTCCCAAATTAAGTTGCAAAGTTAGGGTTGTTAGTGATTCGTGCTACATTTGTTCTCAAATCTAAAAGCAAAGGTTAGGGTTCTTGGAGACTTGTGCTACTGTTGTTCCCAAATTTAAAAGCAAAAGGTTAGGGTTAGGAATGACTTCTTCACAAAGTTGTTCTTCCTGTTCGAAGGCAGCGGGCAATGAAGGATCACAGTTAAGAAGCCCTAAATTTGAAACTCTAAGAAAAGTTCCTAATATTTACTAGTTTCCTTCTTCTTCTTCTTTGGTGGTGCTGGAGAAATCCCAATTAAGAATCCTGAATTTGCAAACTGGACCAGTCCCAAAATTAACAACCCTAATGGTTTCTAGAAATCTAAAATTGGGAAAATACCCTAATTAAAACCCTGAAATTGGAAATTAGTTTATGAAACCCTAAAGGGAAAAAATCCCCAATTACTTTTCATCCCTAATTTGTTTTTTCTTGGCGATATGGTGTGCTAGCACCATTGTTTTCTTCTCTGTTTACGTTTTGTGTCGTGCAATGGAGGTCAAGCTTCTTCTCCCTTTCGTTCATCATCACGATGGTCAGAAGAGTTTTGCGCTGCAGTAGTGGTGGCTTTCCATTGTTTTGGTTCTTCTTCTTGCTCGTTGCTGCCATGGTGAAGGAAATCGTCTTTGTCTTCTCCCTCGACGCTGAAATCGCGAGTTTATTTTATCCCAATTTGTAATATCGCTTCAGTTAATCCTAATTTTATTTTAACCCTATATTTTACATATTCCACGTGATTTTAAATTATTTTATTTTAACACATATAATGAAGTCAATGTCACCATAACCAAAACTGTACAACTTATCAGTTTTTTTATCAGCTGGACAACTCTGGCATTAGTCTTTTTAAAGCCGAAAGCAAGGACTAACTTGCACTGTTTTTGCGAAAAATAAGATATTAGTGAACTTTTGAAAAAAAAAGTGAACTTTTAAAAAAAGGAGAACAACTTTTAACACACCCTACAAACCGAAAGACTAAAATAAATATTAAATCAAACCTATATTTAAACCCAATCTATTTTGTCATCCCTGTCTTTTACCATATTCTTTCTCTTTCTTCTCTAGTATATTCATCATTCTTTTTTCTCTTCGTAAGTGTTGGCGACTAAGATTAGTATGTGGTGAAATCATACAAAAATATTTTAATCTTTTTTCTATTTATACGTATATTTAGTAGTTATGGGGTTGTGAAAAACAATAGGCATACATCTACTGCTTGAGAGATTGTTATCATGCTAGTTGAAAAAGCGGGTTTTCATAGCACACATCCATGTTATTATTAAAGCCCATAATATCAAAATAAACCAAAAGAAAAAGAAATATAGAGAGAGTTCGTTCGAAATGTTTATTCTAAAAGTTATCATTTAAATGGTAAAAAACTCATTCTGAATTCATTTTATCTGTTTGAAAAGTTCATTTAAAAAGATATCATCTATATTTTAATTTTTTTTTTCAAAATTTTTATTCCATAATATATTTCATATATTTTGAAAAATCTATTCTAAAAATATTATTTTAAAAATGATATTCTGTAAATTTGAAAAAGTTTCTTCTAAAAAAAATTCCAAAACAAAACACTTCAGATATGACTTTTACAGCAATGAAATAATTATTTTAAAAATTATAACATGCACCCATTTAAATGTTAGTGTATTTCTCTCACTTTTATTATTTTCCCTTTTGTATTTACATGACTATTTGTGAATCTCTACCATATTGTTAGAGTTAGAGTTCATAATCCCCAAAAGTACTTAAAGACATTATTTTATCTTTTAAGTATAGAAGAAAAACTATAGGTGAATTGTTCACATAAAAGAGATAATAATTAATTTTCATCTTTTATATAAAAAAATCAAATTTGATGTGATTTGTTTGTTGAATAATTAAAATTCATTTGTGTAATAAATGCATTATACACAAAATTTTACTTATGTATTACATATTATTCAAATATTAAGCTAGAACTATTATAGGAATTAAAATAATTTAGGCACACTGTGAATAAACTAAAATTATGTTAGGCATTAGTACCCTAAAATTATATATAAAGTTTTAAATTCAAAATTTTATGCTACACTTTTCTCTTTCTATAAAATATTAAATAATCAAAACAGTAAATAAAAATTAATAGTAATTATTATGTTTTGTTGATTTCTCTGACATAATATAATTTTTTTTTGTTATGCATTTATATATGAAACAGATTTTATTACATTTTGAAGAACAAAAATGGAACTTAAAATAAGAAGTTCATTACAATTAAGAAAACTCCTGAAGAAGGAGGAATTAGTTAATATTTACAGTAACATATTAATAAAATGATTATTTATGATTATTTTTGTTTTAATAATTATTATAATATCTAAAATGTTAGTTATAATATCACAAATGTCAAGTGTCAACGGTAACTGTAAATAGTATTACTTGATAAGAGGCCGAAATGAATTTGGGCTTTAGAAGGGAAGGAGTAAGCCCACGAGGAAGATACGATATGATATGATGTTTGTGTTTTGGAGGAGGGGAGACATAACAGTGGCAGCCGTGAAAGATTGAGAGAGGAAGAAGAAGAATTAGGGTTAGGGTTGAGGTTGTGAAGAGAAGATGCAAGGCGGTGACGAAGTGAGTATAGAAGAGTTGGCCTCGAATCTTTCCCTCTACAAAGATCAACTCCACCAGGTAAGCTCAATTATACTGTTCACTCACTCTGCTCTCGTTTCGTTCCATTTCATTCATTTGTTCCTCTTTCAATGAATTCTCAGGTCAGACAGCTCCTGAATGATGAACCTTCGAATTCAGAATACGTTGACATGGAGAGGGAACTTTCCGAGGTATGTGCCCTTTTTATTTTCATGCTAACAACTAATACACCACTTCTCCTACTTCTTCATTATCTCAATAGCAATTCCCTTCTTTCTCGAGAAACCAGATCCCTACCACAAAGACATCAGAGGATCCTTGTAGGCAAATGCATTTCTTGAATTTTCTTGCTTCNAAAAGGTGCTGAGGGTACTAGTTTTTATTTGGAACCTGCGGGCAATTAGTAACATGATTCAAATTGGTCAGCCTGAGGACTATGATCAAATAAATAAGTGAATCTTACATAAAACAAAAAACCAAAGACAACCTCGTCAAAATGCACATCACGTCTATCTTGGTTGTTGTGCAGGTGTGCTCTCTGTCGTGATGTCCAGCATGCTTTCTCCCTCTCACCTGATATGAGATGTTCACACTGAGATTCACCTAAGTTAGAATTTTGACATTAATTTTGGTTTATAATGTAAACATTTTCTGAAAACTATTTGTTTTACTGAACTCCAAACATGTGCCCTAAAATTGTGTTACACAGGTCATTGCTTTGACGGAGGAACTCCTTGCAACTGCAAAGCAAAATGAAATGTCTGGTTCAACGGCTGCTCCTAATGCTGGTACATCTCCAAGTTTGTCAATACATAAGGAGAATCAAATGGTATGTTCTCTGAATTCTCATTTGATTTTGGAGTTTACTTGCACTATTGCTGTCAGGGAAATTGGAAACAATGATTAGGGAACATGTGACTAATATTGCGTAGTATTTTTTCATTCGACCTCTGCCTCCCCCCATACATTTAACATCCTTTTGGTGGATCTTGTGTTTTCCTTCGAAAGTGGAGCAGTTTTCTTGCCATATTCTTATTACAATAAAGAAAAAAGTAGAGAGAATTTCTTGCCATATCCAAGTTTTACTGCAGTGCGTTCTGTTCTCATTTTTGTATAGATCTAGCCAGATGAATTTTAATTCTGACCAAGCTGATGTTCTTGTGTGCATGATAAGGGTCTTGTCATATTCCCTCTTCTTCCTACCCCCAATTCTCCTGCAGTCCCCTCTTCATTTCTGTCTATATTATGATGGCTGGGCCTGCTTTTCAGTTATTTTGGTTGTTCAAGTATTTTTCAAAATATACATTGGCATATGCCAGGTGTCTGCCTGCTTTTGGCTATAATTTAACTATGCAGATGAACTTACCTGTATTAATATGTATCTGCAAGTCATTGCATTGTTATATTCTAAAACAGAACCAAGGTTGTCTAACTCTGGAGTTTTCTGGTCAGACTCTTGCAAGTTTACAATTCTAGGTAGAGAAAGTAAGTTATCCCATTGTCTAACTCATTCCTGTATAAAATCTGGTAAATTCTCACAACAAGCTTGAGTCAAGAAACAAGTTTGCGATATTGAAGTCCAACCTAAACTTTGCTTCCAATTGGCCTCACAGTGTTAGTGTTTTCTTATGGAGATAAAATGTAGAAATATAGTTGTGTTAATAGTATTGTGTAATTTGTTTTTAGTAGGTTTTTAATATTAGTTTTTATGATAATTAAACGTATAACTGAAAACTCTACTAGTCTATGTAGACTTTCAAGTTTGACAACCTTGCGAAGATAGAACTACCTGTTCATGATTCATTTAATTTGTTTTATTTGATAATTGATAAAATTAACAATAGTAGAAGTGGTGGAGGAAGTAATCGAAATAATGTCTTTGCTGTGATGCATCAAACGAATGTGTCTTGGACGACAGATACGTTTGAAATGCATATCCGTAAAGTGTTTAATGTAGGTCGAAAGAGTCCTTATAAGTTAGAATGGTTGCTTATTGGTACAACTAATAATCCTGTTTTATGAATTCTCAATGTCCTTTCGGTTAAACGTAATTCAATATAAGACACTCATTAGTGAGAGTCTGCAACTTATTTATTATGCCATGCTGAATAAGACAAAAACACAAGGATCCCATAGTCTGTATCCCTTTTTCCTTAAAATAGTCTTATTAGCATTTCACTAATACACACACATCACAATTATAATTTTTTTATAATCATTTTTTAGTCTTTTTATAATTTTAGTCTTATTTGACACCCAAATCAGATATTTGTCCAACACTCTTATTTATGAAATTACAAATTGGCAGAAGTTGAGGGAACGATTGAAATCATCTCTAAATCTGATGAGTTGTTTTGTCACTATTACCCTAATCATATCTCTATACTCAATGCTTTTCTGTTGATTGTTGGTGTATTATTATGCTGTTTCACTTTTGTTAGACATATGATTTGGTTATATTAGAGATATGATTTCATTACATTAAAAAAAAGAGATATGATATGGTACGGAAATATCTTATCAATCTGTGACTTGTTTTGTCACTAATCCTTTCAATAATTACTCATAACAGCTGGATAGCTCTGATCTTCAAGAGAAATTTCTTATTGGCACAAAAGTTCAGGCAGTTTGGAGTGAAGATGGGGAGTGGTATTTTGTCTATCACTGTATTTTTTTTCCATTTCATTTACCTATGTTTATTGTGTTTTCATTTTGTTGTGTTATGAATTTCCAGGTATGATGCTACAATTGAGGCTTATACACCAAATGGTTATTATGTATCCTATGACAATTGGGGTAATAAAGAAGAGGTAAGGATTGTAAAAACTACTTGATGTACACATGATGATCGTATTGCTAGTCACGTAATGACATGTGGTCTGCATAATTTTTCCTCTAAATTCTTCATTGTTTGTTTTATCTTTTATGGGTATTTTTCCGCACCTAGGAAAATAGTGGGTGGAGGGATTGAGTTATAAAGGTGTGATCAAACTCCAAACTTTACATAAGCTCATGAAGCTTTCGTAAAATCAATTTGTAGATTCAACTGGTAAGAGTTTTCCTAATATAAAATTAATACTAATATTAAAAAATCTATTAATGGCATACAAACATAACAAATCTCCTGTAACAACAATAATTCAATATTTCCACATCATAATAAAGAAAACAGGCAAATGACAATAATAAAGTGTGTTAAAGCCAATTTGTTCTGGCTTCTTCACTAGCTTATTTGAGTGAACTCGAGAGTTTACGGAAAGAGTTTTTGATAGTGATTAACTCCTCTTTGTAAAGGATTGAGTTTAAGATTTAACTTGATTGTTTGATAAAATTATGAATCTCTTGTTTGGGAGATCTGTATTAGTTGACCACACCTATATACCAATGCCATAACACGAGTCAATGTTCGTAAATTATATTCTAGAGAATATTTGGTTATTGTAAATTATTCCTACTTTTCTCAATTTCTTTATACATGGTAATGTTAGGGATTCGAGTTTGATTTTGAGTCCCATATTGAATAGTAATGAAAAATTTGAGTAACAAATAAGGAGAAAGACCCACAAACCTGTTGTATTAGAGATTGTATTATAGTCTCTTATATGGGTTGATTCAGGACTAGTTGATATTGAATTTCCTTGGTCTGTCCTCTTTGAAAGAGCCAACAGATAATAGTAACGTGTTGGTGGTGGTTGTTTATAACAGGTTGATCCTGCAAATATAAGGCCAATTCAAGAAGGTTCTGTAGATGCTTTGTTAGAAGCTGAGCGAGTTGCGGAAGCTACAAAACAGGCTATCAAACGAAAAATTGCACAAGCTGCATCAATTGATTTACAGTCTCGCAGTCTACCTGCCAAACTTCGTATAGAGGCTGATGATCCTGAGGATGTGGTGAGTGAGATGTTTTCAGTAAATTTTCTAGCTATATCTTCAAATTGTACTTTTCTAAATTAAAAATGGTTGCTTTTTGATGTTGATTAAATGCTTAAGTTTTCTTGTTTAAGGATTCTACTTATGATTTTAGGATTCTACTTATCGTTTGATAAGTCTTTTCTCCTGTTTGTTCTTGCAAGAACGAAAATGTTTGCAAGTTGGTTCTGGACTTGTTTTGTTTGTGTTTTATCTGCCACTTAGCTATGATGACATGTTTTCTGACACAATCACAGAAAGCTTCGAAACGTAAGAAAATACATGCCTTTAAGTCAAAGATGCGGATGGAGCAACTTGAAGTCACACAAAATAAGCGGCAAAATGCTTGGCAGCAATTCCAGTCAACCAAAGGAAAGGCGAAGAAGGTACCTTTCTCAAGTTTTCAATCTTTTTTATTCTCACATTAAATTAGTTTGAGAATTGTTTTTGCACCTTATTTTAGGTTGTGACCAATGGTAGTTTTCTTATAATTGTATTGAATTTTTGTTTTATTTTTATTTGTATATACATTTTCTAGTTTATAGTAAATATTGAACTATGCAAATTGGTTCATTATGATACAACAAGGCTTGATTGGATATGATGCTATACCCTGGTGCTATCTTTTTTTTTAGGTTCTCTTTTACCGTACAAACGGTAGTTTTCATGTTACAATTGCAATGGTTTACTTTTCCACATGCATTATAGTTGTAAATATTGGAAATTAACCGAGCCAATTGGTCCATTAGGGTACACAGTAGTGCTTGGTTAGGATTAAATTGTCTACAAAATTTCGTTCTAATCAGTATTTTCTTTGTAACATCATAATATTATATTGAATTACTATATTGCATAAGATAACTTGAATAGAAAACAGGTTCCTATTTCCTTTTTGTAGTCAGTATGTATTTCCATGTATTTTTTGAGAATAACCCTTGTATTTCCTTTTTAAGAATAAATATTGAATGCACCGTCAGTACAATTTTTTACGTTGTCTTTCTTTCACGAACCGTTATCTATAGTGAATTTGTGAATTTTTATAATAATTATCTAAAAACTCATTGCTTAATGGAATATACGTACGTACATTGGAGCTGGTTGTTTACATTTATATTTAAAGCAGTCGCATATAAAGGGTTGTCTTATTGAAATATATTGTAGAAATGTTCTAATCGAATATTAGAAATTTAAGTATCTCTTTGGAAAATTTGTTAAAGTCTTTGCGGTTAGGGGAATTAGAAAGTTACATATCTACTATCTGCTCGTTTTATTTATGAGTTAATTCCTTTGATTTTTGCGTTGTTTTTGTATACGACTTGGTTGTTTACATGCTTGAATTGAGTTTTAAAAATGATCTTTTTTGTTCTGGTATGTGATACAGATTGGTTTCTTCTCTGGAAGAAAACGAGAGAGTATTTTTAAATCTCCTGATGATCCTCAAGGAAAGGTTGGTGTGACAGGAAGTGGGAAAGGTTTGACAGAGTTCCAGAAGAGAGAAAAACATTTTCACCTCAAAGATGGTACAACTGAAAATGATGATTAGGTTTATATGATACTTTCAACTATTAGCCTTTCAAGTGTATGTATAACAATGCTCAAACAAACCATTCACTGTCACTTATGGCAATGTTATCCTATGAAATGTGTTGAGACGGTTCTAGATTATGGTATTAGCCTTTACATTTTTTTTTTCCTTTTAGCTTACTTTATTTTATCATATCGTTATTTTCAAAGTTTTATTATTATTAAACGTTAAATATATTAAAATTAACTTATTAAATTTTTTATTCCGAAAAATAATATTTTTTATATCTAAAACGTAATAAATATTGAAATGTGATTTTAATAATTTATTTGTTAAATGTTAATACTTGTGTATATTTATAGTATTTGATTAAGTTATTACAGTATCAATATAATTAATTAAAAATAGTACATTTATTATAAAATTCTCATTAATTATATGGTAAGTGTAAAAATACGGCTGTATAAATGCATATAACATGTAACTTGCTACAAATAGGTAACAGTATTCTGAATCACAAGTAGTAAGATGTAAAGCCCCGGACTTTTAGATGATAAACAACTCATACGACAACATTCTAGTGTGCTTCGTTTGATCTTTGCATAAATTGTTATAGTATAACTCACATGACAAAATTTCAGGCAATGATGAGATAAATCAAATGGCCAACTAGTCGGTTGTAACAATCCGAATGAGAAAAATCATATTTAACAACCAATTAGTGATTTTATATAATGGAAAATTCACAAGGTTTTGCAATCGAAGAACATATAATACATTTATAAATGTCATCTTGACACCAAGAGTTGTCCATTTTTGGACTTAGTATGTGTTTTATCAGGTGACATAATAGAAGCAAATTTGTCTCCAATCACGTGATAAGAAGCCCATGTATCTAGTACGCAAGACGAAATAACCTTATCCGTCAATTTTTCTTGGAGACAGAATGGTTATTTAAATATTTAATCATATTTAACATGGTAATCCATTGATCATCTTTCCATTTTCATTGTTTTCTGTTACGGCAGAAACAAAAATATGAGTAATATCGGAAAAGATTTATTATCTAAATTCTGATATTATATAAAATTAGTATGAAACCAGCTGTATTATTCATATTGATACTATAAATGTTATACACAACCTATAATACAAATAAAATGAGTAATTCCGAATTATAGAAATATTCTCCAAATGGGTGGGCTTTAAGTTTTTTTAACACTTATATCCACCCAATTTTATATCCATCCAACTATCGTTATTTCACAACAAAGTACACAAATATAACTTGTCACATACTCAAGAGGTGAGTCACATTATAGTCAACTCATAAGAATATGGTCAACGAATGCTACATAATGAAAATAGATTTTTTAATATTTTCGAATTATTAAATGAGAAAAGGTCAGACTGAGATATTCTACAAGTGGTAAATATTAAATCTAATTTGTAAGCAAAAATTTGATACCGAGGAGATTCAGGTAAATTTTTTTCCTTTTGGTTTAAATTTTTCCCTAGGCAATCGAGGCCAGCAACTGATCATCAGATAATTTAGTAAAAACAAGAAAAAAAGAATACAGAAAAAGGCAAAATATTCCGTCCTATACAAGAAATCACCACTGGTATTTCGATCGCTAGAATCGATTTCTCCTATGTTACAATAAAATTAACAAGTTTTCCAGGCTTCTGCATCAAACATGTCTTGGTAGGTAAAATTTCAAAACTCCTTCCAGAACTATGATCAAGAGAGATTGAGAGAAATTACAGCTGTATATGAATCATTCATTGCGGATTGAATAATATTTATCCCACAGAGTTTGTGATTTCGATATTTCGTTCATAAGATTCTTGAACTTGACACTGCAATCTCCTCCACTGCATAATGTAAAGTCAATATAAATATATATACGTTTCACATATAAAGGAGGAAAGATTCACTTCAATAATAAATAGATCCACTACCAGAAAATTAGGGAATTATAAAACGCGACTAGAAAAGTTAAATTGTTCTTATCTCACATAATATGGTTGCAAAAATAACCACACTTGGCATATAGTCAGTGCTTTCAAAACGTGAAAAAAAAAAAAAAAACCACTTAAAGAGTAATTGTTACAATTTGTAACATACTGTTTTTATAATAATACTATTACCACATAATATTCAATGAGAAATCTAAATTAAGATGCAAAACATAAACTTTGCCTACAAGAAAATATCACAAGCTGATTTGAGTATTCTTAAGTGGTGTTTGGCTATTTAGATGTTAAAAGGTAATTTAAAAGGAAAACAAAAACAATTAAAGCTATTTCGTAATTTATAGTTTTTTTAGATTCACGGTTACTTCTAAAATAAAAATTCTTTTAAGGTCATCAGTCTGGAATATTGAAGAAAGAAAAAGGGAAAAAGTAGCTTTTATCTAAAAGCCTTCCTAAAACTGTTAGGTCCAATTTTTCCTTTTAATAGCTGGTTATGCACCAACTTACTAGATTTCTAAGAAAGGCATTTTTCATTTGATTTATTGAGCGTCAGCAAAAGACGAGTAGTTCGGTTCGCAAACAGGTCAAAATACATACCTTATGCGGTTCAAGGATGCAATAGCCCGTAGTGCACTTCGAATCATGTCTTCATTACGATCTACTTCTTGCTTGACCGCGTCTTGCTTCGGCTTAAAATTAATAGTCTTCTGGAGAGGATCAACCAATGAATCCAACACTGAAAGGTAATAATACGAGTTAGAAAAGAGAGATGCAACAAGGAAAAGGCTTGATACTAAGCCAGAGGCAAAATCAACCTGCTAAGACTGCAGAAGGACACTTGTCAGCTAGTTTTGAAAGTATCAAGTGGCACGGCATTTTAACATCATAGTGATCTGAAAAAACACAAATATATCCTTAAAATTAGTACCAACAGAGATACGGTTGGATTCTCAATCCTCTGAGCTTTACCAGTACAAAAACATATTCAGCAGAGTATAGAAAACAATTTCCAAGTGCTGCTTAGTAGCAATAGCACAAAACTAATTTTTTTCATTAAACTTGGCACACGAATCATCATAAAAAATTCATATTTGCAGACATTGCGGTGGAAAACGGATGATAGAGTTCATCCAAAGAAAGTATATCAACTGTCAACACAAAATTAAAAAGTTTCCCTAGAAGCAGCCTATCTGCTTGCAGGAGTACGGCTATAACAGATAGAGAGTATTGTGCACCATGTTCCCTTAAGGACAAGCCAATCAGAACCAACAAAGTAATCCGCAGTGATGGATAAAAGATTACAACTAATGCTTACCATCCAAACCAGACTTAAGATAAGGAACAATGAATGATGAGGGGTTCACTTGATCAAGACAACTATCCAGTAATGTGTCTACACATTCAAAAGCTGCCTTCCTCAATTCAAGTCCATCATCCACAATATGCTTGAAAGGACCAAGATCAACCGTCCTTATGAGCTCTTGCTGTCAAAATTTCATTAAAAAAATCAGATCACCTCCCATATTTAAAGTGGACTCAGAAACCACTACAGAATATATTAAAATTAAATTAAATGTTCACAGAGTTAGAGGGAATAGAAAGTGTTTTTATTGCTCAACAGAAACATATGGAACAGAGTGTATCACAATTCAGGTTACCTTAACGATTGTTTGATCGTATAGAAGAGGCAACAGATCAGGAAGAAGGCCCTTGATGAGATTTGGCTTATTGTGTGCAAATGTACTTAGAGCCAAAACAGCAGCTCTCCTAACATGCTGCATGCTCAAAATAACAACCAGCAATAAACAAGTTCAAGCTTAATACACCATCGCAATGTAAGGAACAAATACACAACTAACAAAAGAACATAGCATGTTATATTTCTTAACATTCAGTAAGGTGAGTAAAAGCTCACCCTGTCGTTATCCTTGATAAGCATCAGAAATGAGGATATTTCAGGGTATATGATCTCATCTATCTTCTCTGGACGTTCAACAATAGAGTACTTCACAGCAATGACAACAGTAGCTCGAGTAAATGCAGCTGGGCTGGTTGTTCTTACCTACAGAAGTTTCAAAACATACAAATACAATCATCAAGTACCGAAAGATGTAAAACACAGTCCTATGTACAGGATACAAAATGAAAATTTAAATACCTTGAGTGCAGGAACAAGTTTTACATGCTCAATAAGTGCAATTTTGCCCAAACACTCCGCCACTACATTGCGCACTTCCTCTTCCTCACTTTCACAGTGGTTGAAGAGTAAATTAAGTATTTTCTCCACACTGGACTCTTGAAACTCTGCTTTATCAACAGATTGTCTCACAATAACCTGTCAGGTAGGGGGCACGANAATTGTGTATATTAATATTAAATTAAACATTTGTGAANAATCATGATTGCGCATATATTTAATAATAGAAAGAAATCACAACCAATTCTAATNTAACATACCTCTTTCAAAGAATGGAGCAAGAGATATTGTTTCTTCTGNTGATTATCAATCTGATCCAANATAAATGGCAAGTATTTTGGAAGATTACCAACAGCAATGTTACCAAGAGCATATGAGGCANCANACTTTATCTCTTCAAAAGGAGACTGGAAAGATTCAATAACAATGTTTTCTATATGGTCATGTGTACTTAGATCCTTCCTTCTACCAATCTCCCCCAAGCATAAAAGGGCAAGGTGCTGTTTAGCCTTTGAAAATTAAAAGGGAAAAGCATTAATGATCAATACTTACAGAAGAGATGAACAATCTACTTTCGAAGCATTTTATTTCCTAATGGAGAGCAGTGTTAGGAATAAACAATTCTACAGTATATTCTCAATCAAATCACATTTCTCAGATATTGTTTAAGTCAAAAATAGTAAATCCTTGTCATCATAAATTACTTTCTATTATTACATATAGAAATAACACTACCAATCTCATTACTCTTAAAAAATNATTCATAAAGACAACTTTGGTTTGGTTTTACAAGGAGACAATATTTCTATAATTCTATATTACCCAAACTTATATGTTTCTTGTAGTTTTATTGGATATAAATGCTTTAAAAGATTGGACACATCACCAACATGTACCACTGAAGTATCCAAAAGTATGGGCGTAGGATATGGGAAACAAATAAGAGTATTGCTGCTTCACAAGTTTGAGTACTTTATGGATAAGTACTACTGGTATCGGATACATAAAACAAATTGAAATGCTGGTGCTTCATAACACAGTAGAAACTTGGGAGAAAAATAATTACCGAATTAGAACTACTGTCATCCTTGAGAATGTCAGTAAGCATTTTAACTGTAGATGAGCACTTCTGATCACCAGCAGCAAGGCATAGAACAGCCACACACTGGGCAATCGAATGCAAAGCTTGTTTAGCAATGCCACCTGACTGAGGAGAAGGCTTAGCACAGGCAAGTAGTGACTCTAGCAGTGAATCAAAACTAGTATTTGCGGAGTAGACTAAAGCAGCAAAAAAGTTTTGCAAAGCCTGTAGCAATCAGAAAAAGAAAACCCTTATAATGCATATATTATACTTCATATAAATTGGGACAAGGTCAGGCACATGTGTAAAAATTACCAAGAGTGCTTGCCCCTGCAACAATGAGCTTTTAATTAACGTTAGAGCTTGAGGAAGAACTTTGTTTCTAACAGCCAAACCAATACTTTGATTTGACCTCTTATCGCCCATTAATGTGCAACAGAGTTCCAGGGCAAGAGCTGTCATGTGCAAGTCAGAATCACTGAAACACAAGCAACAAAAAATGGAATCAATTATTCCATTTCAACTACACCGATGTACAGAAAGTAGATAAGGAAGACAAACCTTATTAGTCCAGACAGCTCTACAATAATAACTTCATAAGCAGACAACACAATCTTATCACCATAAGCAACTATAAGTGAATTCAAGGTTCCCAAGGTAGCCTGTCTTAAAGCACGATTAGCCTGTTTGCAAACCAGTAAAACAAGGCTTAGAACATTTCACTTGTTACAGTGAGAAACTCTCAAGAATATAAGCAAATTGAACTTAAAAATCAAATTGCCTTCATGAAATTCCAATAAAGTACATCATAAGCTGATAAGCATATTATAATGAGAGGAGTAGCATACTTTTCGAAGGAATGCAGTCAACTCTGCTACCACATGCTCCAGAACACATGACAGATCCACCCGAAGTGGAGAAGCAGCAATGACAGCAAATGCCTGCATAAGAATGGTAACATTCAAGACAAAAGCATCTAGCTACACAAATACTTCTATAGGAAACAAAATTAAAATATTTCAATTTAAATAATTTAAATAATTGCACATTCAATTCCTACTACTTTGGATTAGGGGAATTTCATCCTCAGATTAGCTAGGTTCGGTATGTAGACAAATTTGCACCGAAGCTGATTTAATATCCCGATCCTTGAGGCATTGACAGAAAATAACTCTCTGACTGATCTCTACTGTTCCACTTGGTTCCACAAAAAAAAAGGCCAAGTTGTGAAGCATTAAAAAAAAAATCTCACTAAGCTTCACTGGCGAGCAAAACCAGAAATTATTTAATTGCAAATTTTTAAAGTTGCATTTTCAGTATATTTTGTAGTTTTCCTTTCTGGTTTCTTCCAGCAGAGAAAATAGATTTGCTGACGCTGGAACAGAATGTTGCCAATATCATGATAAAATCCAACAGTGACATCCATTCACATGAGACAAGTTGCAATAACCAGTGGCAAAAAAATCCAACAGTGGCATCCAACATAAATTCCTTATTATTATACAATAA
Organism: Vigna radiata var. radiata; assembly: GCF_000741045.1. Lineage (NCBI taxonomy): Eukaryota > Viridiplantae > Streptophyta > Magnoliopsida > Fabales > Fabaceae > Vigna > Vigna radiata. The sequence continues at coordinate 50,607,636 of NC_028357.1, read as the reverse complement.
ACAGTTTTTCAATATCACCAAGAGACAAGTTGCAAGCCAAGACAATCATCTTAATGCACAATATTCAACAGACCAACCTTAACAGCAGTAAGTCGAGTTATCTCATTTCCCATACGATCAACAAGCACAGGAAGACATGCAGGTAATTCTGCATTTAGATGGTCGCCAAATGTTGACACAATGAGTCCCATGCAGGAAATAGCACACTCCTTAACCTCCTGCACAGGAAAAAGGTTATATTGTATATGATAAAAAATATATAAAGAATTCTTCTACAGTTATCCAACTAACCTGATCCTGATCTTGGTTTATTAAGCGTGACATAATGCCATTATATATGGGTTGAACATATGGTCTGAAATCAAAACCAGACCCCTGCACAACAATTTCATTCTGATGGTTAGAAATAGGCCTACACATTATTTCTAAAACCAAAAACATAGACATACCTCAATGTTTGGCCGCACAACCCGAACAAGTTCTCCACATACTCTCAAGGCCTCTGCAGTGACCTTGTAATAACGTTCACCAACAGCTGACAGAACAGGAGCAGAAAGAGCCTACGAGCAGAATCATAAATGTAATTGATCACAAAATGCAGCCATGTGTTTATCCATATACACGGCAATTAACATACCACATACATGTCACTGCCTTGCATCAAAGAGTTTGACAGGAAAAGTTTAAGTTAATATGTGTCAAGGAATTGCTTCAGGTAAAGGATTATGCAACCAAGGGAAGGATTTTATTTTGACACATCCCGCCTCATGAAGCCCCGATACTAGGTATTAAAGATGGTGTAGAACAAGATTTTTGTAACTGTCTATTGAGTGTACTGGTCTGGTCTGGCAATAAACAGAACCAGTCATAAACACAGGAGTGGCAGATATTGAATTCTACATAACTAAGTTAACTAGGATGACACTATGTCAAAGAAACAATGGAACAAAAACCTCATATAATACACTCCCTCTAGACTAAAATATAAGCAAAAAAGGGTAGTCAGGTGGACTTAAATATAAACATATTTCAATTCCATGAACCTTATTTAATGCTACTCTTTCAGAAATACCCTTATCTTTAAACTCAAGCACATTCTCAACAAATATAATTAAAGCTAATTTAGATGAAGTACCTCTTTATTCTATGGAAACAAGAATATTAAACGAACTTAACCACTATTCTTAATCAATGTGAAACTAGTTAATTTTGCTTAAAATTGAGTCCAAAGGTAGTATCTACTTTAAAAAGATCAACATACTCCATAATTGGAATACGAAGAAATAAAAGGAAGAGAAATAGTGTACTAAAACAATAAGTTAATGACTAATGGAGATAAAATTAAAAATCCGGAAAAGATGAGGGAAACACTAGAGTGAGTAATAATAATTTCAAAGGAGCATATTTTGTGAGGTTTTCTCTGAATTCAACACAATCATTAAGGCTATAGACATCACAGAGTGGAAAAACACAAAATAATCCACTTTTGTCAAGCATCAATTCTAGTGTTTTTCCAGTCTAAATTATGATAAGCAGTGTGACAAACAGTCCAAGGAAACTCTGCTCAGCATGGAAGCCTAGCCATCAGTGCTGCTAAAGTTTTCTTTTTTTGGATTCAAACTCTGCTCAAGGTGTTAAAAATGCCAATTTCAGCACCTGATATCTAGTGTGACAGCAGTAGCAGAGTTGCTCTCTCTCACAATCCAATTCTTCATGCTCAAGCGAAGCATGTAGAGCTTGGTATCTTTTCCCTTCACGAGAAAGTTGTAGACAACACTTTGAAGTTCAGCATTTCCCTTCTGATCAACAAACAATGCGTTGATTCTTCACCAATCTCTTTCTCCTACACCCTTCCGGTTCTTCAGGACAAGCTGAAAGTGACTTCAGGAGAGTCAACTTTGGCTTAGGGGGTTATGTTATAGCGAACTCATGGGAACAGTCTCTTACTGTAAACCTGCTGCATTCTATCTCTCCTCTATTAGTTAGATTAAGACAATTACTGTCCAGATACTTTGAACCTGGTCATTGTTGTACTCATTTCTTCAACGAGAGAAAATCAATAACAAATTACAGATTCAGTTCTCTCTCAGTTGATCTAGTTTCTTTAGAAATGCTAACAGAGGATATATATTTATGTTTTCACATGATAAAACTCACCCATTACTGTACCTGAATTGTTGCTATAACACAAGTGATAAAGCTTCACAAGAACTAATTCAAAGATTAAACTAGACAGGTAATACTGTTTACCTTGATATAAGGGTGAAATACATCAGGAGAATGTGAAGATAACACCAATCTTGTAAATGTTAGAGCCTCAATCTTTAAATTCGAGGTGGAAGATTTGTCCTGACAATTAAAAGAAAATACAAAGCAATCAGTACTGGAAAACAAGCTGAGTTTATGATTAATTATAATTCAAACCAATATTGCCTACATTTAATGCTTTTTCAATTCCTGGAATGAGAGACCCAATGTGGTCTGCAAGACAGTTCGGCAATACAACCACAAGTTCTTTCAAAACAGAAAAGGCTCCAACCTGCATACACATTGATGCTTAAGATTCGATGATAATTTTAAAAAGAAAAAAAAAAGTCAATTACCAACTTTTGATGACTACTACCTTTGTCTTGATAGATTTCTCACGCAACTGCCTATTTATAGATTTGACAATCTTTGAGACCTCTTGCTTCAACAACCATCGAGGACTGCATTACATATCAGCCCTAAGACAGTCAATAATGGCTATATTTTATGACATAGTAAAACCAAGGATTGTCAACAGGAAAGTAATAACCATTGTGGATGTTCATTCACATTGCTCTTGAAAAACAGATAAAAGTCATTAAACCAAAGGTGGCATTGTAAAATTTGGACATATATTTATGAGCTTCTAAAAGCAGTTGTTATAGTTACACTGATAAGATAATATTCAAAATTAATTTTCCCATACACCTGCACTAAAGAACAATTTTCGGATACAGATTTAGTTAGCTGTCACCTCCATATAAGGAGCAATAAATATATAGTTACCTATCATAAAAGAGTTTCTGCAAGATAACAAATCTTAAGGAGCATACCACTTGGTCTTTTTAAAATATTCATCTAAGATTAACATACTATAATATTATTGAGCATGCATCTTAAGTTAATATGTCTAGAAGTTCACAATCAATTTAATTATAAATTATTCACAAGCAATAAAAACATTCATCAAAAGAAATAAAGAAACTTTTTACACTAGGAAAAGGATTAGCCCCTTGCCTCATTTCATTTGCATCAATCTGTCCTTTTGTGACGTTTCCAGTTTGGCGCAAGAGCTCAATGAAAGTATTAAATACATCCATCTGCAACATATTCATGTTAAAAAGCAACCTTGTGCAGTAAAGACGACAATAAATATCTTAATTTGGGCCTACCTTAACATTTTCTTCCCTTTCTTTGAATCTGTCAATTAGTTTTGGACAAGCCTAAAGGATGGATAAAAATTTCAAAGTTAGATAGTCAAGCAACTAAATATTATGGGGAAGCAAACAGCTATACATGCAAACACAATTTCTAGTGAATAAAAAACTTATCAGGGCGTGAGACTATTACAAACATCTAATCAAACTATGGACCTAGTAACTCTAATGTTTATCTAATACCAAGAGATAGATAAAATGATATAAGAACAGTAATATTTTTGTAGGAAATCCCGCATCACCTAAATATTAAGCCAAATTATATTATGTAAGTGAACTGCAAAACTCACCTTACAAATAAGCTTTGTGAGGTTAAGTTAGACATAAACTCACTTATAAGGATGGTATCAAAGTTACTCAAAACCTATAATAATAAAGTTCATGGGGGGGGAGGGATTGAGGGGATATGTTGAAAATCCCATATCAACTAAAAATGAGACAAAATTATAGTATATCGCAAAATCTTAATTTACAAGCCAAGTTTTGAGAAATTGAGTTGAGTATAAACCCAATTACTAAAAATTTCCAAGTAAAGGCAACAATGGGATTTTTATGTAGAGATGAAATTATGCACAGATAGCATAGGTACCTCATCATACAGCTTTGACAAAATTTCAGGACGAGAAACAATCAATGCTGCTAAGCATTTAGCTGCTGCCCGGCGAACTTTCCAGCTGACATCTTCATCATCTGTATATTCATTTGCACTCTCACTGCAAAAGGTAGCATGTTTGGGATGATTAAAAAGATGAATCTCATGCAAACATTAAAAACATACTGCAGCTAAGTGAACAGAAAAAAAAAAAAACATACTCATCCTCCTCCTCTTCAAGACCTTCATCGTCAGTATCCTCCTCCATGTTGTCAGTGAAGTTCGGATCATAACTTAAATATTCCAGTGTCAGATGAAGAATTTCATCACAGTAAACAGAAATATCCCTTGGACACCTTAGGAGAAAGCTTTCCAGTGCCTTGGCAAAATTTTAACATCATTCAGATGACAGTATAACATACTTCAGAGTACTAAGGTTACTGACAATAAACAAACATGGCACCTGCAAGCTGTACTCACGAAGCTCTTCATCATTTTCCGAGGCATTAGTACAATAATTGATTAGCACTGGAACAGTGTCTCCAAGATGGGGCCCAAATCGATAGCCAACAGCCCGACTGAAAATTAGTTCAAACTTGTTGATAACAAGAAAAATATTCTTTCTCAATATTCTCAATATAAAAATAAAACAAAGCACAAGGAATGGATTAATGAGAATACTAACCTCAAAGCACCAATCATCTGTATATTTGTACGGATCATTTCAGACTTGGTAACTTTATTTTTCAAGTTAGAAACAACTTCAACTGTTGCCTTTGCCAACAAATCATCTGACAAGCTTGAAGAGAGAGATGCTGACAAAATGAAGAGTTTAACTAGATGAACAGTTTTGCTTTCATTGATAACATCTTCAACCAAATTAAAATTGAGACCATTTTAGGGTTTCAAACAGCTTGCTTCAAGGTATTTTCATCTTGGAATTAGTAATTACATGGATTGGGTTCAACTAATTTAAGTTCCATCGCAAAGAAAATAAACATGAACTTGAATAATCTATTTAAATCCTGAGCTTTGTAAATTTGTCTGGAGGCCATCATCAATCTTTTCATGTATCAGTTAGTGTTTCTAAGTATTTGCTCACAGCTAAATAACACTGACTTAAAAAATAAAATATATAAATTATACAACAATATTCCTTATTTGAAATACGTTCCAACTTGCAAGCAAACATTCAATTTAAAGATAGTATTCAATATAATAGAATACATTAAGGATTAGCAATTTAGTCTGAGTCAAGTATGTTTATCAAATAAAGTTCAAAAGTCAGATTTACCCCCACATTCCAGTTATCATGAAAATCTAAGTGAATTTTTCAAAAATCAAAAGGTTCCAAATCAGAATATGGAAAAGCCACAGATAGCACAACTTGAGTACAATTTTTCTCTAAACAAATTCAGTAAAAGAATTCAACAAGGTGAAAAAGGAAAATTGACAACACTCAAAATGCAAAAAGTAACATCAACTCTCCAATAATAAGTAATAAACAATTCTTTCTATGAAAATCAAATACAGCAAATTTAAATTCATCTTACCAATGCATGCCACCGTCTTCTTGCGCACACTAGCTTGATTAGAACTTAACTGAGAAAGCAAGGAACTTAACAATAGTTCGTGGTCAGCTGCCATTAGATTTCCAAATTTATGAAGCACATCACATAAAATATCCAGAGATTCACATTTAATCTCAGAGCCCATTCCCTGTAGATGAGGAGTATATTACAACACGATGTCACCTAGAAAAACTCTAAACAAGCAGTTCGTGATTAATAATTAAAGTACAGGAGGAGGAGGACCAAGCTAAACTATTTTATAAATGATTACTCAGGGGCCAGTGAGCGTGAGTAGACCCCAAACCAACCCACGAGGCTGGAATCAATGCTAAAAATAAATCTAATCCCCTTTGACTCACAAGTCAATGAAGCCATGGACAATGTAGACATAAAACCATTCAAACTTCTTTTTGAATAGCTGGTTTGAATAGTTGATTCAGTTTCAGTGTTTTATGACCCAGTTGTCTACAGCTCAATCCCTGTCACTCCTATTCTTCTAAAGAAGTTGAATCTCAAAGCTAAACAGGTGGGCTAGTGCATTGCCGGCAGTTAAACCTCATAAGGTCCATCTTGCATGATAGAGTGGGATGGATATATTTCACCTAATAACTCATGCGTTCAAGATGAGTGTTATACAATGGTAGCATAAAAATAAATACGCTGATTAAAAATGAAAGAAATTGAAATTTTTATATAATTCTCGTCTTCTTGAACAGGTACATAATAGATGAGAAGCCATGGAACACAGCGTAGTTTAATGGTGGCATCAGCCTATGACAAAACCACAGCCCAATACACTCAGCCTTGCATAGAGACCAAGCAAACCTACAGGACCTATTGATTGAGTCACTATATAGATAAATTTAGATGACGAGGAAATGGATTATAAGTGCCAATACTGCATTTTACTTTTGCTGGACTCCTTTTGTTACCTAAAAGTGCGGATAGCCAATGATTGGCTCTGTACTATGCTATATACAGCACCCACAATACAATTACAGCTTTTAAGCAATACTACGAACTTACAGGACCAGTGATTCCTTTTATCAATTGTGGCGTGAGGGTTTGGAGAATAGATTGTGCAAGAGACTGAGTAGAAACTTCAGCAACAACTGTCTTCAAAGCTATGCTAGCAATGTCACGATGCTGATCCTTCCCATTTAGCAATTTGTCACATAGTTTACTGGTCATTTCCACCACCCTTACCTCACTCACCTTCCTCACTAACGGAGCAAGACTGCAATTTCAATCAAATTTGAACTAATAAATAAACTATAGCAACACCAGTGCTTTATCATTTTTTATCTCATCTTCATGTGGCAAGGCAAACTGAATGCACTAGAACATAAGACAACCATATATACATACAAATCATTAGCAGAAATAATAAACGCTGTGACTTATTAAATTATGTGATGTAATTTTTTGTATCGGTAGCAATTGGACACACTTCAGGGAGCTTACAACAACTCTACCATCTCAACCAACTGAAATTTACCCCTTGACTGTGATGTAATTCCTATCGTGCCCTATATTGCACGAGCAATAGTTCTGATGCTGAACTTTCAAAACCTTTAAAACCTTGTCATTAAAATATCCATGATTATCCTTTTAAACTCTAGAGCAATGAATGCCCGGCTCAACTTAAACATGAAAAACAAAAGAATACTAGTAATATTTGAAATTGTGTGCATACATTACATATGAGGGGAAGCAAATGAATGAGCAGAGAGAAAATGCGTACCATTTGACAGCAAGTCCAGAAACATCTCCAGCTGCATCATCAAGCTGTTGTATGATGATGTTTGTCAATTTTACCTCCAGATCAGCATCGGCCTTAAAAGTCGCTTTGCTCAACTCGTTCAGCAAATCAGATGTGGCCATGTATCTGTAATCTTTGTCCTTGCCAGTCATCTGCGTGAAGAAATCGGTCAGCATTCAACCTAAACAGCTACAATGCATAAGTACATGAAGATCATAACATGTATATGCATACCTTTTCGAGTATGCCAGTCAAAGCTAAATTCGCCATGTTTCCGCAGTTTAAATAGAGTGAAATCTCGCTCGGCAATCTGGGAAGTAGCAAAGAAACAAAGTTGATAAAAGAATAAGGAACAGAGATGTGTGAAAACCTAGATTGAGAGTGAGATGAGAAGTGTGAGTAGCAGAGGAAAACCTGATTGTTTGGAATTGTCAAATTGTCGAAAGCTGAAATGGTAATGGCGAGAAGAAGCGGAGCAGAAACCCTAGGAAGAGAATGGATCAGAAATTGAAACCGATGCACTTCTTCTTCTTCTCTGCTCTTTTCTGATTGCAAGTGTCTCTTCGCTCCTCATATGCCACAGCCTAAAAACTTTCATATCAAACCCTATTCACTTTCACTTATTTTCTACCTACTATTACATTTTACTATTGTTTTATTTATGTTTAATTATTATTATTGATATATTTTGTTAGGTAGTTATATTGTTCTGAAATAATATTATTATGCAAAAAAAAAAAAAAAAAAAACTTGTATTATTATTACGTATATCTTACCCCTCCTCCCAGTGTTACTGTTTTTTGTAGTCTTATAATTTGCAGATCTTTTTTCTAATCATTATCAAGTATATTTTTCAAATCTACAATTTTTAAATGAACAAATATTAAAATGACTAGATAAAAATGGAAAGAAATTTTACAAAGATCAAAAGTTAGTAAAAAAAATTAGGAACTAAAAAATAAATACAATTATATTCCAAAAATAGAAAAAGGTGTATTTAACCATGAATATATATAGTTTTAAACACCTAAAATAAGTGTAAATATGTAATGAAAAGTTATATAACGTTAGTTTAAATTACTGACCATCTTTTAAAGCTTAAATGACTTTTACGTACTTGTAAAATTCCATCCTTAAAAATAGAATTTTACTTGTAAGTGTAAAGTCTTTTTAACATTTAGATTTTATCATTGAACTTCGCTAAAAGAGTTGTTAAAACATAAATATTACGACTAGTTTGTGTAAACTTAAAAATAAAGGATAAATTTGTTTCAGTTTTATTTTTCAGTCACTTTTTTTAACATAACAGTATTTATTATATTACTGCATATGTTTGCTTAAAAGCTCCTTTTAGAAAGTAAAACAAATAAAAAAGCTAGACTTAACTTATTTTGGTAAGTTGTGTTGAGTAAGTTATCCCATAAGTTGCTATAAAAATACATGATAAAGAGATGTGTTTAATAGTTTTTCATAGCAACGGTAACTAAACATAAGTAACTCCTGTATTTGAAGAACTCGCCGATTTTTATTGAAAATAATACACTTTATTTTTAGGCTTAAGTGACTCAACAAAAGCCATTTTAAAAAATTATTTTGAAACAAGACGAAAAACTCTTACATTGTATTAGTGAGGCATTTTAAAAGAGTGATTACTTTTGTAGAGAATTATGAATTTTTCGTCAGAGCATATCTTTCTAGGTAAAGTATTGTGAAAGTTATTGGAAATTTGGAATTTTAGAATTTGGCTAGAATAATTACATTGTTTAAAATTTAAAATGTTATCAGAAATTGAAAATTTGAAAATATATTTTTAAATTTATATTTTTGTTTATGTAGTTTCTATCTATTTAAATATAAGACTATTTAGTTTGATTAAGATCTTATTAAACTTAATTTGACTTGATATGAAATTAATCTAATGTATAACTTTCATTTTATGTCTTGGTCCAATACAAGTTTAAATTGACTTAAAATTATAATTCGTTTTGTCTTAGTCTCACCTTAACTCAATGAAATATGTTGATTGAAAAAATAGATATTTTGTTTAAATAAAAAGTTTTAATGATTTATATAAAAGTGTTGAAAATATGAAGAATGTGAATTTAAAAAATACATTAATGTATCTCGTTTAAAATAATTAAATTAATGGGTCAAAAATAAAAACACAAAACCCAATAACCAAACACTAAAAGATTTTTATTTTTTTCATAAAAGCTAAATGATATTGTCTAATTAAATGAATCTTTACAAACAGTCTTTTTGTTATATAATCAACTATAATTATTGATAACTATTATCACAGCCTATTAGTTGCAACTTGATTCTTTAATTTCTTGAAATATTTTTTAAAAGAAAAAGTTATATATTTTGAGTAAATCTAGTTTATAATAAAACTTTTATTTTCAGATGTGTAAAGTTTTAATGCTAAAAAAACTCTATGTGTTTTAAAAATAGGTTTTGTAAGACCTGGTATGGATAAAGCAAAAATTTCTACTTAATGTATCTTAAGCGTTAAGTGTTGCTATAATTATTAGAAAAATGTTTATTAGTTGTGTGTTTAAGTAAATATGTTATTAATCTTTTATATTTTCAATAAGATGTTTTTTTACTTTAATTTTATTTATGTGATTATGAGTTGTGTTGTTTATTGATTAATCACTTATTAGACATATTAACAACTGAACTAAGATATTTGAATCTCAATTATTATCAAACTACTTTGTGCAATTCTCTTTTTTCATATACACTTTATCTTTCTTAAAATGAATCAAATTTAATTGAAAATTCACTTATGATTTTTTTTTAAAGACATAATTTTATTATAGAAACAAACTCATCTCCTCTTGATTTTTGTCCATATGTAAATATTTCATTGTGAGATTTGAACAAGACATAAACAAACTTTATTTAATTAAATTCGCTCAAACCAACTTAACTCAATTAATTTAAATTGACTCAACTTAATTGGATTACGGTTAACTTAACTTAATCAGATTAGCCGATGTAGGTTTAACTTATGTCTAAACAAACTCAAGTTGATCTAATTTAACTTAGTATTGATCAAAATTGAGATTAACTTAATTTTCATCAAAATTAAATTGATATGGACATATTTAAATTCAATTCAACTAAACATACCAACTCAAACAATATAAATCCGTCATCTCAACTCAAATAAATGTTAACTTATCTTGATTATCTCATTTTAACTTTTACTTAATCCTATAGTTTCTTAATTTGATATAATATAACATTTCCTAATATTATATATGAGTATCAATTAGAAAACATTATCAATATTAATATTTTTAATTTTAACAATTATTTTATATTTAACCATTTTTAAACGTACTGATAATTGAATTATTTTATTCAAATAAAAAATCAACTAAATTTAAATTGATTTATCTGAATGAAGTATTTAAAAAAATTATAGATCGTATAATAATAGAATTTTAAATTAAATATTTTTTGACAAAAAAAGTAAAGTGGACATTCTGAAATTTGTCGGACAGAAGAAGTAACGTGGTGTAAAAAGAAATTCGTATTTATTGGAAGAGGTAAGACACAGTAAACAGAGTTCATCGTCGGGTTGTCTATCTGCCGTAGAGATGCGATGGACAGCAGCACGGTCTCACTGTTGTCGCCTCTTCCCACTCTTCGTTTTCTTTCATCTGAAAAACTAACTCCTACCTTTTGCGTCCTTCCACCTCACAACCATTTTCTCAAACACTTCTCCTACGCCAATAACCATAATCGCAGCTCCAAATTCAGAACTCCAGAAGCCGTTCTCGATACTTCTCCCATAACCCCAACAGCGCTCACCACTCCCTCTCTCAGAGAATTATGCCAACCTCACGTTCCTCAACACATATTGCAAAGGCAATTTCAAGACCTTTCTCCCTTTTTTTCTTTTTTTTTTTCCTGCTCTGCTTTGTGCAAAGAATCTGAAGAACATGTTTCAGGATGGAAGAGATTGGATATGTAATGCCCACAGGTATCCAGAGGGAAGCTCTGCCTTACCTTTTTTCCGGGCGTGACTGCATTCTTCATGCTCAGGTTATTTATATTTTACACTTTTTTTTATTGTTTACTTGCGTGCTGATCGATGTTCATGTGTAGACTTATTTTCATTTCTTCTTTAGACAGGTTCTGGGAAGACACTCACATACCTGCTTTTGATTCACTCCCTCATCAATGCTGCAAAATCCTCTGTGCAAGCCCTAGTTGTTGTGCCCACCCGGGAACTCGGAATGCAAGTAAGAATTTACTGGAGCTATGATGTCATAACAGTACGTTGCTTATTTTTACTGCAACATGTCAGGGGTAATTCCCTTGGCAAGGGCCACTACGAGTGCTAAAGAACAAACGAATTTCAATTATAAGGTCACTAAGGTCGCTAGGACATTGGCTGCAAAGCCAACCGGAGTTGTTGGGGAGCACAAGTCATGTTCTATCATGGCTCTGCTAGATGGAGGAACACTAAAAAGACAGAAGACTTGGTTAAAGGTAGAGCCCTTTTGTCTTTTTCTTTAACGAGTTCTATTATATTGTATGTTTAATCAAATACTCTCAGTGACTACCAAATGCATGCTGCTGCAATTTTTGAATTCTACTTAGGATGTCCTCTTTTTTAATATTTTTGGACGTTGTTTGAGAGATAATGGGTTTTCGTCTTGCTTCTCACACTTTTCTACCTTCTATTTGATAGGTTTGACACAGTTTACAAAATAAGGAAAAAAAGAAGGTAGTTAGTACAGTTGTAATCACATAACTGTAACAGACTATTATAAATAGTCTTTTTAGGAGCTGAGCAGGGAGTTGTTGGAATGTTTTGAAAAGGGGAAAGGTTAGGAGAGATAGGTCCTCTCGAAAGACCTTGAGTGTTGTACGTGATTGTTCTTGTTCTTACCACATTGGTAGAACTGTTCTGTTCTGTTTCTAATAAGACATCCAAGAATTTGTCTTGGAATTCTCGAGTAAATTGTGGACACCTGTTATGATTAAATCTACTGACTCTTCTGTTCAAAATCTAATTATGTTCCCGCTGTTGATGCAATTAATTCATTCTCTAATTTCTTACTTAGCTCTGTTCCATTTTTCGGAAGCCACAGCTATTAATGGATGCAAAATGCTTTGGTGTGAATTAATTTTAGGGTACTGATCATTTGGAATCAAAACATTAAACAGCTTACGTTAATTGAATTTGTTAAGCAGTAGTGAATTTTAAGAGAGTTCTTTAACGGGAGTAGTTGTTATCGAAGCTTGTAGATGTGACTGATATATCAAAGTGATAAGATAACCTATTTTCTTTGCTATACCGCGTATTCTATTGTTTTTGCTGTTTGGCCCAATAAATAAACTGTATATTGCTAAAGTTATTGAAATAGAGTGCACTCTCTATATGTTTATAATGCCAATGGTTAGCGGATGGGTGTTGACCATTGCAGATTCGGCATCAATGACCAATTCCTTGAGCTTTTGTGTGTTTTTATACGCTTTAGACCTTTATAGGAAAATGGTTTGAATCCCATAAAAATCCATTTAGTCCTAAATTCTTGTACAGCGTAGTATAGATAATTTTATGTTTTAAATATTATAAATTCTTTATATTGGAAGTGCTTATTTGTTCTTATGGAAGTGGCTCATGACTTTTCTTTAAGCTCTGTTTAACTTTTTTCAATAAGCTTCATGGAAAAGCTTATCAAGATAAGCTCTTTTTGCTTATGGATAAACACTTCGACAAAAGCTCATTGAAAAAGTGCTTAATTAAGTTGTTTACCTAAATGTATCTCAAACCTTTACATATGACACGAGAATGATGATATGCGACTGCTCCTTTTGAACATTGCTTTCATTTACTTTGATTTTTTTATATTCTCTTAACTGGTCGCTGGAATCATTAAGTCTTATAGAAAAGACCCTTTTTCCTGCTCTTTTTGCCTTGTTTAACTTTCTCAGGTTTCAGGCAGAGCCACCAACAATAGTGGTTGCAACAGTTGGGAGTTTATGCCAAATGCTTGAAAGACATACTTTTTCGCTTGAAACTGTGCGTGTGCTGATCGTTGATGAGGCAAGAGTTTTGAATTTCAAATTTAAATCACCTAGCCTTTATACAATTTTTTGTAAAATGTAAAAGCAAATTTCCAGATATATTTTGTTTTTGTTGTATCTGCATGTTTAGAAGTAATAAATATGACTGCACTGCACCATCCAACTATAATTGCTTTAAAGAGTTAGTATATCAGGGCTCAGCTAAGTGAAACAAGTTAAATGTAGTTTGAAAATGTTTTTTAGCATATTAGATTTTATTATTTCAAATTACCATGAATGGAAAGTGGAAAGCAGCATTACACCTTTCAGAAAATACCAATTGTGAAATATAAAAATACAAGACTTGGGATTATATATTGTCAATACCTGTTCTTCTTCCCGCCCCTCAGCAATTTCTTAAATATTTTATTTCTTATTATTTTGTATTATTGTCTGCTTAGGTTGACTGCATTTTCAATTCTTCAAAGCAAGTGAGTTCACTTCGAAAGATTTTGACTTCATATTCATCTTGCAATAACCGTCAGACAGTCTTTGCCAGTGCATCTATACCACAGCATAACCGATTTATTCATGACTCTGTGCAGCAAAAATGGACAAAGGTATGTTGGTCTGATTGTGTGTCTGTCTTTTAGGTACCGTAAACTTTCTCTCTGACTTCTTTATTTGTTTTTCAGAGAGATGTGGTCCATATTCATGTCAGTGCAGTGGAGCCCATGCCATCTCGCCTATATCATAGATTTATAGTAAGAAATATTGTTTATTGAATAAATAAACCTTGTGTATCTCTAATTCTACCATGCAAAAATGTACGCCTCTTTCTCTTTCAATGCTTGGTTAGCATATCTGCCTGTCACCCTTAGATCTTGGAAATTTGTATTTAAAATTGTTTAAACTTCAACTTTTTGTCAGTCACTTGTTCATTAAGTAACTTAATTCTTTTACTACTTCAATTATCAGAGATGTGAAACCAAAAGAAAGTTACAAACCCTGTTATCCTTGTTACAATCTGATGCACCCGAGTCTGGCATTATATTTGTTGCTGAGCAGGTATACTAAGAACTTTCTTCTCCTCCTTCAATTAGATTATGCAATAATAATTTTGCATCAATGAGATTATGCAATAACAATTGTGCACAATGAGATTATGCAATCAGTAGGTACCGATCTGGGAGTATAGGAAGTTTACTTTAAATTTTAAACATTTAACGTTAATATATGCCTTACTTTCCTTTACAAATTTTCGGTAGTCCCACGCATGAGAGACAGTATAAATTGTATAATTATCATCCCTGATAAAATACTTTCCCATGTTGTATTGCTATTATCTGCTGGTACTGTTGGATTAGTAATGGCCTTTTTTTTTATCAGTTTTGCATAAACCATTTGACATTTATATTCTAGTAGTTGTGATTGTCATTAGTGCTTGAGCTGTTGAACAGTTTCTCAGATCAAGATCCTCTAGATTGCAAGGTTCACTTTAGAGAGTAATTGCATTGTTGATGATCATTGATTCAAATCTTGCTTAGTTTTGACAAAATAAAAGCACCTGGGTGACAAACTATAGCTTTAGTATAACCATGGTTTTCTCATGAGGTCCTTTCTTCTGTTATGATAATTTCCCTGTAACCCTGCTTAAAGTTCATATTTACAGGACTTGGTTGCATCTATTGATCATTACTTAACAGTTAGTGCCCTTCAAATGATTAGCCCATATATTTACATTTAATATCTGTTAGACTTGGTCATGTGTTATGTGAAATCTATCGACTAAATATTACATATTCTGTTATAAAGTCTGAGAAGTCCAAAAAGGCTGGAAAGGCTCCATCAACGTCCCTTCTGATTGACTTTTTGAAGACATCATACCAAGGTGATTTGGATGTCCTCCTCCTTGAAGACAAAATGAATTTCAATTCACGAGCAGCTTCACTGCTTGTAAGTGCCATTCAGTGGATTGATATTGATATGAGTATTTTTTGGTAATCCCCTAGTCATCTGTTCCCTGTGCATTTTTTACCACTGTATTCTGCATCTCAATTCATTTTAACAGTCATCCTTCAGTCTAAATTGTAGCTTGTTTCGAAATAAGTTTGGATTATAATTTATAGTTAATTTTTAATAAAACCTTGGCAAGAATAGTAGCAACACATTTTCCTTTCCTATTGGATGAATATCATGTGGCTCTTGCTCTGTAACTCTCATTCTCCATTTGGTGGATTCTACTCCCAAACTAGTGGACGCACATAATTACAATTAATAGGAAATAGTGTGTTGAAAAGTGTTAAAAGGTGTGTTGGTAGCACTCTGCAGCCTTGAATCCTTGACATTATTTCCTTGCCCTTGGCAAATAAATCAGTCAACCAAAATTTAAGGGAACTCTGATGGGTATTGGCCGGGGATGATGACATGGACTACAAGTGGGGAAAATTTAGTTCAAGAGTCACCCCAGTTGTTTGCCTAAAACCTACTAGATTTCGAATTCCTAATTTGACTTCCATTTAAACCTTGTTCTTTAGGCTCTCGGAGGTGGTAGCATTAAAATGTGTATTTTGTGAATAAATGACAAGTTAAAATTGAATGGGGGTAATGGCTGGTAACAGCAGTATCTTGTTTCTTTGATTCAGGAGGTTAGAAAAGGAGGTGGATATCTTCTTGTAGCAACAGATATAGCTGCTAGAGGGGTTGACCTTCCAGAAATGTCTCACATTTACAACTTTGATCTGCCAAGGACTGCTGTTGATTATCTTCATCGAGCAGGCCGAACATGCAGGAAGCCTTTTTCTGACATCAATTGTACTGTTACCAGCATTATTGTTCCAGATGAGCGATTTGTTCTGCAGAGATATGAAAATGAGTTGATGTTTGACTGCGAAGAGCTTATTATTCCATAAACCTTGGCTGAAGTTTCATATTTTAATCTGATCGACTATAAATATGTTGTGCCTCAAATTGACTGTATTTTCATAGTCATCTCGCATTTAGAAACGTTTTATATTCTGGATGATCTTCATCATGTGGGTACCTATAGAATATTACAATAACAAGCTACTGAAGATAAGAAAAAATTCCGGACTCTGCCAAGAAGGAATGAGTTTGTGGAATTCCAGCTGCACTCTGAAGGATAGAATTAAAATCTAGTAAAGATATTGTTGAAAGTATTTTTTTAATTTTTTTTATAAGTTGTGAAGTTAGATGTTCGAAGGAAGAACGGAGGATAGTTTATTTTTATGCAATTTTGAAAAATAATGTTAGAAAACAAACATTAAGGGTACATTAAAATAAGTAATTTGACTAAACACTTACTCGGTTATTTTTATAAGGTCAACTTTTATAATCTTATTTTGAAGTTTATAAAAATAATTAAATTATTATTTTTTTCATCATCTTTTGCATTGTAAAAGTTATTTAAATAATATAAAAATAACAGAAGTGGAAATTGAAATGAACTTTTTCCCTAAGGCTACCTAAATAAGATTTATCAAATTTTTGAGTAATTTTTCAATTATCAATTTAGCTAGTAGTAGTCCTTTCCTCTTGAGCTGATTCATCTGCATTGAAAGATGAATTGGACTTGTGAAAGATAAGCATCTAAATAGGCGCATGGTTCTAGACATTTTTTATTCGCATCCCCATACTTTCACTGTATATCTCCATCGGGGGTGGTTGAAAGATTAAAATGCCCCGTGCAATCGTTATCCTTGCTGTCGTTACCTCCTTGTCGTCGTCGTCGCTGTTCCCTTGCCATCGCCGCTCCATGTCTCGTTGCCGCCCTTGTCTATTTGTTGTGTTAAGGAATACTGACTATCACGAATTGCTGCTTCTAACATGGCTACAATGCAAACTACCACTGAAAAGGTGATCCTTTAAATTCTATACTCATTCCTCATCATCATTAAACTCATTTCATTAATTTTCATACTTCGACTCTTATTCCAAAAAAAATCAACGACTTTCCGCATTAAAGAGCCCGATCTAGAAAAGTTCAGCGCAACTGTGTATGTAATTATTATATATAAGTACATTTTCAGAAAAGTTGTCCAGATATGAGATGTGAATTTATCTCTATCATTTCGACAGCACATTGATATTTAATTTTTAAATGTTTTTTTTTTCAAAACTATTATTCATAAAAATTAAAACATTCCCATCCTCAAATTCTTTGTAAACCGGGGCAAACAAACCGCGGGCGAATTTATTATATGACGA
The DNA here is from genome assembly GCF_000741045.1 of Vigna radiata var. radiata. Classification (NCBI taxonomy): domain Eukaryota; kingdom Viridiplantae; phylum Streptophyta; class Magnoliopsida; order Fabales; family Fabaceae; genus Vigna; species Vigna radiata. The sequence continues at coordinate 50,589,987 of NC_028357.1, read as the reverse complement.
GTCCATCTTCAATTACTGAGTTTTTCAATACAATGGTAATCCCAGAACGGATGTAAAACCCTTCTGAAGATCTATCAGCCTCTTGTATGCCCTGTAAGTCATTGAAGGCAGATTTAGTACACTTTTCAGCATATAAAAAATTTGTGGTATCTAAATGATTTTATTTATAGTTTAAATTGTGAATTTTCATGGTGTTCTGTTAAAAAGAAAATGTTTGTCTCACTTATTTTGGGGGTTGTAAGAGAAAATTCAAGCGAGGCTAATTAGTTCTTATACAGTGATTTAGTGAATTGACAAAAGGTTTTAGGAGTATCATAACCCCAAATAAAGTTGGTTATCAATTGGTAGGTGTATCACTTAATCTTCTTGCAATGCTATATATATTTAGAGTAGTTTCAAGAGCATACCTCTGAATTTGCTATTACGACATTCTTTCCTATTCTAGCATTTTTGTCAATGATACAGTTCCTACAGAAATGTGAAAAGTGAGTAAAAAGCGTGAGGAAGTAATGGTTAAGATAGTGAGCATTATAATACATACTTGATTTTGGTATTTTCTCCTATTCCTATCGGAACCCTTCCTTCAGCTAAGAGTTCTGCCACTTCTGCATCGGTTTCATAGAAATCAGCACCAAGCATCACCGTATCCTGCAAAGAAGTGTAATGCACCAGAAGTTATCGAACTAGATGGTCGCACACCTAAGAAAAATACCAAATTTATATTCTACCATAAATACTATTATATTTCTGCGGAACCAAAAAATTGAATGTTAACCTATAAATTTGAGACTTGATGCACAATAGGAACAAAGTATGTATATATAGCAATGTTTATAACAATATGCATCGTCATCTTCTATAATTTTTTAAAAAGATATGGTTAGATGGTCGAATTGGTGCACCAAACCTTTAGATGAACATTTGAGTTTATTCTGGATCTGATTCCAACAACACTATGCTCTATAAAGGAATTATTCAAGAAGCTTCCATGTGATATGATTGAATCAACAATCTGCACGAAAGGACAAATAACAACGATGTGGTTGAGATTCAAAAGCGGAAAAGAGGAGGTTTTCTGAAGTGCAATGGGGATACAACAGGTAAGTAAAAAAATTGTTGAAGATCTAAACACATTAATTCCTCCATATTTGTAGGTACAGCATTCTGCATGTGATAATATAGGCATGAAACAGTATGTTAAATAAATTGTTTTTGCTGTATGCCTAACAAATTAAGTTCACTCTTCTCCTTGCAGTAAGGCTTTGGTACGACTGGTTTGAATTACCAACAAAATTCCTCACGAGAAATTTTGAAGAACTGACCTTGCTATTGTCAATCTTTGTTGGTGGTAAGTTTCTCCTGGATGTATACATTGGTTTTGCTGCATCGTAAAAGCTAAACCTGGGTGGCTGAAAAATTACAGAAGTAAGCTTTTATGGGCAAGAAAGATTTTGGATCTCAATCATTGAACAAGGAAAATAATTCTATGAAATTAATTTGAAAGGATGAAATGAAAAAATGTTTGCAGTTAAGTTTTTTAATTTAACAGTTCAATTAATTTCTTATGTTCACCTCTAGCATATCCCACTAATAAGTAATGAACTCAACACATTCAAGTCATTGAAGCTCAACAAGGTGATTTGACACTCACATGCTCAGTGAGGGCAAGATTTGCCTCAAAGAATGATCTGATGGTCCCTATGTCTTCCCAATAATCATTGAAGAGATAAGCCTGCACACAGAGATTGTCACACCATAGGTAAATAATAAACAGAAAAGATTCCAATGCAATGATTTTTTCAGTCATACCTTCATATAATATTCTCTAGCTGAGGCAGGAATAACCTCTGATCCAAAGTCGTTTGCAGTAGGAAAGCGCCATCTAAATTAAAGTAATTTCTAGCACTTAACAATCAAGCTTTGCAACAAGATGAATTTATTCTCAGAGCATATTTCTGTACTTTTGTAGAATATATTAATAGATGAAGTGAACCACAGGAAAAAGCCTAACATTTAGCCAGATATTAGTCAGTACCTTAGTAGATTAAGAAGGATTTCCTTCTTGAAGACGTACACTCCCATGGAAGCAATGTATGGTTTCTTTTGAGCCTCATCCTTCGAAAGGCCCAAAACGGTTGTATCTACTTGCTAAATTATAAGGCAGTACGTATTAGCAGTGGTTCTAACTGTTGAAACTTTTCGGGAGTGTTATTAGTATAATGAACATAAAGGGTACCATTGCTTTCAACTCTTCTCCTTTAGGCTTTTCACTAAATGAAAGGATCCTTCCTTTGTTGTCTATCTTCATCAGACCAAAATCTGAGGCACGGCTGTCATGGTTGCACAAAAGAGTTCAGAACAGTAACATATGATAAATATCATTAAGCTTACATACTGATAGAAATTGTTGACTCGGCTACTCTTTTGGGTTGATTTTTCCTTGTGGGTTTTAGTCGTAACAATGCTAAAGAAAATAAATGCTATTTTCTAATTCGGATTTAGCTAGCGTACATTGATTGACTTTAATGTCTCATTCATTATATTAGCAAACTCATAAGAATATTTCAATCTGTAGATGGTGGTGATCGTGCATATGAAAGCATATGGGGCATTTTGTTGGTGGTATTTCAGAGGTGACGTTGATGCCCAATGCTCAAGGAACTCACTTTCTATCTAACTTTGCAGAAAATCCTGAACTCCACAAGATAATTTGGGACTGAATCACTATTTTCTCTCTCTTTTATTATTGATTACATTTAAAGGCATTTTAAAGCCTTTCACTATGAAATAAATGTCAATGCTGTTTGCTCCAGGAGCTTGTTTCAGTCCTTAAAAAACTTTATTTAGTTTATAAATCTTCTCTTCTTGGCCTTCAATCCAAAGCCTTGAGGTTGCTCAACATAAACCTCTTCTTTCATCTAGGTTATATTTTACTTTATTTAATCATTTCACACCAATAGTTTTTTGATACTTAACAACTCCCATGTGTTGCTCTTTTCAAAAATATCAATTTCCTTTTACATGACCTTACTCCAGCCGTTTTCTTTAATTGACTCTTAAAAGTTTTATGGTTCCACAATAATTACACCTTGGTGTATTAGGAGTGAATTCCTCATTTCTTAGGTTTTGAATTTTGCTACAAAAATAGTTGTTGAATTTGTTTTCTCTTCCACCCTTTCCTGTCAATTCCAAAAATTCTTCTCATCAGACTTTCAACTAATGATTACCGTTTTCTTTAAGTTGTAAATATAGTCCTTTGATACAAAAGTGTAACAACAAATAAAGATGCAACTCACAATTCGTTCTTCAAGCTTTGTTCTCTTTGAGAACTTCAGCATAAGTAGTTTTAAGAAGGTTCATCGAAGGCTCAACCATATAAATTCGACTTGGTAAGATGGGGTTTTCGCTCGTTCATATATTATTGATTGACTATATAGTCAATATAAGATTTTTAACATATTTCTTCATGCTAAGACAGAGTACAGGACATCTCAAGCATCTCAAGCATGTAATCTAAAAAGAATCCAATAGTAACATAATAGGTCCGGACATACATAAGACCATTGTAATTCAAGAGTTCAAGTATATTGTGTTATAGACCATAGTCATTTTCTTCTCTAACGGCTAAGTTGAGTTTTCTCTCATGACTAACAAAGTGTCAAACATCTGTTATTTGTCCTTTTCATCACAACAAAAATTATTCCTTTTTGGATACGAAGTTTTGCACTCTCAGTTCTCAAATCAAAGAGAATAATCATGCTGTAAAAGTTGTTCAATGTTCAACAGATTTCATTTAAGTTTGGCACACAAAAAGTGTCATGAATTACCTTACCTCATTGCTTTGTTGCAACTCCAATGCTACCTTTGCCTTCTACTTCAACATACTCTTCATTGCCTATTTTAATGTTTTAGGTAAATGAAGAATTCAGGTTAACAAAAGTTTCCCTATCTTCGGCTATATGGTTATCGCAATCGTTATTCAAATACCATAGTTTTTATGCTCTCGAGTTGTCTTCTGCAAATAAAGAACAAGCTTCCTTCAACAAATGAATTGCGATATTGATTTCCAAAATGGAAATCCTCTTGAACATACCCAAATCTTTTGCAACTATAACGCTGTGATTTTCCTTTATCACCAAATGAATTGTGATATTGATTTCCTGCTTCTTTCCCTTTAAATACTTCTTCCAAATGTGACACCTCTTGAAGACACTAATGTTTGTTGATTGATTCATCTTTTTGAGATGATACTGTGAGTTTGGATTAAAGCACACTTTCAAATAATTTCTCAACGCAAGGTAACTATCTTTACTTACAAGATCTAAGTGATTCCATCAACCTTAAATAGTCATGGTTGACAACTCTGTTCACTCAAACAATTAAAACTTTTATTAACAATTCTTTTATCAATAGTATGACAAACTTTTCTGTGTTTTTCCAGTTGCCAATATAAAGAATCACATTAATACTACTAACTTTCAATAAGAATTCACTGTCCACCAAACCCTTACGACAGCCTATCAATCTATGTTGAAATAATTGGAAAGTTAAAATGTGTGATGCAAGCAAGCTACCTGTCGTCCATTGGCAGACAAGAAAGAGTGATATCTGCACCACTCTCGCGGTGATTCTGCATATGAAAATGAGTCCAAACATCTGAGACAATAATTTGATTGCATAAACTGAACTGAAAGGGGGAAGAATTATTTGATTTTATGGCACAGCGCCTTACTTTAACGAAGTCCATATAATCCATTCGATAGAGGTGATCCCCAGAAAGAATCAACACATCCTCAATGCCCTTGCTTCTTGGATCCTACAACAACCAAGTATATTCACACTGAACTCCCAACTAGCCAGCCCAAACAAGAAAAATCTATATATATATATATATATATATATATATATATAAATGATGCAGTTACATCAATGAGTGTAACTTAATACCTCAAAGAGCCAGTGGAACTGCCTCACAGCATCAGCAGTACCTTGAAACCACTTTTTACCTGCCTCCCCTGGGGTTTGGGTTGCTGCAAGAACCTGAAAGAGAACGTTGAACTCTGATAACCTTCAGGAGCATAGTTCTTACTACTTAATAGTCTATTTTTTTTTTAAAGATCATTAAGAACTTAAGCATGATTGACGTAAAATGCAAGCATGTAAAAAAGATGGAAGATGAGGAGATACCTCTACGTAGCCATCTCCAAAGGTGACTCCATTACCAGAGTTGTAAGCACGTGCAATGTGCCTGTTGAGTGAGGCTGAGTTAAACTGAGTGAGAATGTACACCTTGTTTATACCACTGTTGATGCAGTTACTCATTGGCACATCAATCAGCCTGTAAGCACCTCCAATAGGAACCTACCATAGCAAACTCCTCAGCTATAAATTTATATGTAACAGTAGCATTTTCATTTGATATCCCATTGGTCGCGTTTTTCATTTTTTTTATTGCCTAAGTGTTAAAAAGTAAGCACTTAGTTAGAGAAAAGTTTCTGCTCACATAAGCAAAAATTTTAGTTAACCAAGTTGTATGCATGCACCATTATGTTTTGATAGAATAACTATAAAAATGGTAAATTAAGAGGAAAATAAACTTACAGCAGGCTTGGCTCGTCGCTTAGTGAGAGGGAAGAGACGGGTTCCAGCTCCTCCACCAAGTATAACTGCCAACACTGTTCTTGCGTTTCTTCTTTCCATTTCTAAGTCTCTCAACTGCACTACCCCATTCATCTTGTTCAAAACTGAATAATGCTATATATGTTGCATACACTAACTCTCACAGATTACGCATAAACCCACGTGGCAGCCTTAAAATTGAAGTCCTTTTGCACACTTTAAATATTTGTTTGTGAATTCGTATATTCACATTTTACAAAATTTAAACATCATGAGTACACTTGAAAACTTAATGTATGACATGTTTCAAGTCGTTTGTTTGAAGAAAATGATGTGAAACAAAATCAGAAGTATCTGAATGAATTATAGAATTTGTGAGAGTAAAGTAAACCTTGGATTCAGTGGATAATAGGTCAGTTGTGAGAGACATGCATATATGGTGCTGAGGCTTGACATTCTTAGAGCAAGCAGTTGTGGGAGAAGCAGTTTTTAAATGAAGCTTACGTCCCATGAGTTCCCCATTGCAAAACTTGACAAGCTTCCAGTTCCGACCACACCTCATTCCATGCAGCTGCAGTGTTGAGGACACCGTTATCTGGCCGCCGGCAGAGGCTGCCATTGTTCCGGGGAGAAAATGGGAATTTACGTAGTTAAGGTTGTCTTGTGTGTGTATTTATGTCGTAGAGAAGAAGCAGAGAGAGAGAGCAACCATGAATGTGTGTGGAGATTTGGATACATGCATATCCGGGTATTTTGGAGGATTGGGCCACGTTATCCAAATTCAACAGCATCCACCAGTTTGGTTTCTGTTATTACAAAATAAGTGCACATGTCCAATGACACTTTAGACCTTACATTTTCTTTGGCATCACCAAACCATTTCACGAATATTCCATGCTCATTCCTAATACCTCTTTTCTCAGGAATTACTCCTTCTGCTATACTCTCGTCCACCAGTTTATGTTAAAAATATGTTTATATTTTATATTTTATGTATTTAAATCTCTCATGTAAGTTAGATTATATCTATTTACTGTTATGTCTTCCGACAGTTTTCTTAAAAATATCATTAAAAATATTGCAGGTTTTCAGTCTGAAAAACTGGTTTATGTATGTCAGTGGTACAGGTAAAATTATGGACTCAATCATTTGTTTATAACTGTAATACAAATTACTCACTAATTACTTTAAGAACACTTTGTTCTCATTTATGTTTTTCATACACAATTTATAACTTCAAATATTTAATTTGGATTTTTTTTTACACCCAATACAGCCACTTGACAATCACTTTTAAGATAATATGATCATTTAAAAAAAAAGTAACATTTTGTGATTGTAAAGGAGAAGAGAGACAAAAGGATAAAAAAGTGGATTTGAAGTGGTTGTAAAAATTTATGGAGTGTCAAAATTATTGGAACTCTTTTTTATTTTAGGAGAGGCTAACTTCATTACTACTCAAAACAATGATTTTTAGTTAAGTGTTTATGGTTAACATTTATAAAATCAATTTGTTTTAATTATGTTATGTTCTTAATAATTTTGATTATTTTTAATTCAGTTTTAAATAAATATTTTTGTGTAGTACTTAATACTTTTATATTTCTAAGTTCTTAATTGTTTTTACGTTTTAAAAAAAGTGTGATTTTAAATTATTCACCTTAAAATTCAGAATGATTCTCCATCGTGGTACTCTAAAATTGATTTTATGAATACTACAATTATTCAAAATTTAGTATCTTTTTTATGTAATGTCGGTAAGAATCGATTTCTTCTATTCAAAATTGATTCCAAAGCTTTCTACACATAAAATCTGTGAAATATATCAGCATCATCAAATTAAAAAAAAAAGGTGATTTTGGTCTTTCACTAAATCCTCTATAATACATCCACATATGTATTGTATGATGCATATATGGATAAAATTTTACTTTTAACAAATCTGTTCTTCTAAATCGTATAATCAAACATAGCACCAACTCCTACATCTATCTTTCTATAATAGTGCAAACAATATCAAACAATATCCTTTACCACCATGCCACGTCACACAGTAAAAGAGGATGAAAAGAGAAAATGTAGAAAAGAAAATCATTTTTTTTTTCATAATGTATTTCATATTTGTTTGGAACATTCGGGTGTATAAAAAGATAGGACAATGATATTTCAACAATTCTTTTTTAATAATTTTTTGACAAGAGAACATACGTCATCATTCTATTGGTCTGTTTGAATCTATTCTAAAATAATATTTGAAACGAACCAATCACAAATTACCACGTATATGTTGTCAAAAAATTATCAAAAAAGAATTGTTAAAAAGACTTTTTTCAAAAAGGTAGTTAGTCATCCTTAGATCTCATCTAGAGGTGTCACAGTCCAAAATCCGCAATGGAAAAGATTCAATTTTTAAATTTTTTTAACTCATTAATAATTAATAATAAATTTAATTTAAATATTTTTTTAAAATTAAACAATCTAAATAAATTATTTAAAATAAAATATTAATCGTTAAAATATACGAAATTATAATCATTTTAAAAAAAATAATTTTTAAAAGCTCATACTTTAATATAATTTATTTTATTTTATTTTCGTAAAGATCAACTTTATTTGTATTAATATTATAATGCGTAATTTTATTTAAATTATATTTTAAAACTTTTTTTTATTTGAGTTTATATCTGAGTTTAAATCTTAACCTAACGCTTATTGTTTTATTATTAGAAAATAGTTTTGATATTTTGTAATAAAAAGTCATCTATAATAAAATAAATTTCATCTAATTTTGAAAGAAAGAAAAAGTCCGTCACTTTTGAATCAAACCCACGAAGCATGAATAACTTGTGCACACATCGCTAATCACCCTTCATCAAAACAGCATTGATTGTTTAGATTTAGATTAGATTGAGTTATTCGGTTTTTCCTAGATAAACTCGAAAGGATGTTTGTTGTGTGACCAAATGTAGTCGATATCCTATGATAGGAGTATCCGCTTCCTCTTTCTCTTCTCTTTCTCTTCGTTCTTCTCACTATATCAATAACCTCTTTTCCCTCGCCACTTCCCTCGCAGTAATCGTTCAACTCTTGCACATTTTCTCACTTTAACATCCAACACAACACATAGATCTTATCAACAAACAAAAGCACATTTCTTTCATCTCTTCTCACCTACAAATTCACCTCTTTTTGTTTTACACACTCACCCAAGTTAAGCATCATGATGTCATTGGTGAAGTACTCGGCATGGCCTCTCACCAACCCTGCTACCTTAAGTCACATGGTGCCAAGGCCTCAATTCTGCACTTTCCCTTCATTAAACAATGTTCAACACTGCACTCAACCCTCACTGTCTTCCCTCAAACCTCTTCACATTTCATCCGTTGAGAAGTTTGGTTTGTCAGCAAATCTCGGAAGAAGGGTCACAGAGTGCCGGGCCTATGAAGCAGACAGGTCACGGCCACTTGAGCTTAACATTGAGCTTAACGGCGAAGGAGAAAGGATTGAAGCAACCCAGAGAGTCAAAATTGGTTTGTATTTTGCCACCTGGTGGGCTTTGAATGTGGTCTTCAACATATACAACAAGAAGGTTCTGAATGCCTTTCCTTATCCCTGGCTTATTTCCACTCTGTCCCTTGCTGCTGGCTCTCTCATGATGTTAATCTCATGGGCCACAAGGGTTGCTGATGTTCCCAAAGTTAATCTGGAGTTCTGGAAGGCCCTATTTCCTGTAATAATCATTTTCATTTTTATTTCATTCTTTGGATAAACTTAAGGAGAAAATTAACTTATTTACTCATAGGTTGCTGTGGCACACACAATTGGGCATGTTGCAGCTACTGTGAGTATGTCCAAAGTTGCAGTTTCATTCACCCACATCATCAAGAGTGGAGAACCTGCTTTCAGTGTCCTGGTATCAAGGTTCTTGCTGGGGGAAGCATTCCCTGTGCCGGTTTACCTCTCACTGGTTCCAATTATAGGAGGTTGCGCACTTGCTGCTGTGACAGAGCTGAATTTCAACATGATTGGTAAAACTATTTACTGACTGAGTTGATAAGATGAAGATGTTAAATTTGCAACGAGTTGATGGATGTCATGTTTCAGGATTTATGGGCGCTATGATATCCAATTTGGCCTTTGTGTTTCGGAACATATTCTCAAAGAAGGGAATGAAAGGGATGTCTGTTAGTGGAATGAATTACTATGCTTGTCTTTCCATATTATCTCTATTGATTCTCACACCTTTAGCCATTGCGGTGGAGGGCCCAAAGTTGTGGGCTGCAGGCTGGCAAGAAGCCTTGTCTCAGATTGGTCCCAATTTTGTCTGGTAGGTAAACTCTCATCCTATTGTTAATTTATTTTTCTTCTTACCATCCTTTATCTCTTCAAATTGCTGTAATTTTTATAGGTGGGTAGCTGCTCAGAGTGTGTTTTACCACTTGTACAACCAAGTATCTTACATGTCCCTTGATCAGATTTCTCCCTTAACATTTAGCATAGGGAACACAATGAAGAGAATTTCTGTTATTGTGTCTTCAATCCTTATTTTCCACACACCAATTCAGCCTGTCAATGCTCTTGGTGCAGCCATTGCAATTCTTGGTACATTCCTCTATTCACAGGTATGTTTGCTTTGTGTGATTTGGATGAAAGACCAATGACCAGATTATTATTTTTTTATGTTTATTTATATTATACTATACAGCTAATAAGTTTGTGTTGATTATTTGAGCAGGCTAAACAGTGAGAGAGGTGTAGTTTAGAAGCTGTCATGTAACACCAAGTGATCACAGTTGATGTTACTGAGAAAGTGTATAGAGAGTGGTTGGAGAGGATTTCCATCTACTTTCTTTGAGGTCGAAGTCATTAGCACTTCAAATAATCATTTGATCTGGTTTTCAGAGTAGAATGGATGAGTTTTTTGTTTCTTCCCGGTTTGGATTTTAAATAATTTGTATATAATATTTCTTCTGGTGTTTTTTAAGTGTCAGTGATACAAATTTTGTCCTTATTTAACTGTTATTTTTCAGTATTTGAGACCATGATTATTATTCCTTTATGATTCATAATTTTATCTTAGTTTTTATTTAATTCATGGTGTAAAATTGGAAGAGAGTGAAGTTAAATATTTTATTAAAATCAAGTTAAATTATTATATTTTTTCTTAAATGACAGATGGAGAGCATAGTACCTATAATACAATCCTATTTAATTTATAAGATTGTATAGTAAAAACAAATTAAGTTTTGAATATTTTTTTATGCAACCATTTTTATTATATATATATATATTTGAAAAATACAGGGATATATGAGTCATCTTCTCTTCCATTAATATTTATAATGCACTGTATGTCTATGTCTATTGGATATGATATGTATTCGATTTAATACATTTATTCTCAAAATAATAAGATATGATACGAGTATATGCATATTAAAAAATGTGCAGTAATTCTTAAAAACTTGATAAATATATTGTGGGAATCCAAATTAAAACTATATATATTACAATCGTGAACATAAAAATTATAAATTATTATCATCATAAAATTATTATTGCTCTATTGAATATATATTTCATTAATAAATATCAATAAATTATTATAAAATATGGATAACAAGAGACCTTGATTGAAGTATCATACATCATAGATCAACATGAATGAGAACGACAAATATGAGCTTGATTATTTATTGAAATAAAAATTTATCTTTATTTTTAAATTTTTATACGGGTATGATTTTTTTTATCGAATGACAAATATTTTCTATCTATATTTATATCCACCTAGTTAGTATTTCAAATATTAACTTTGATTAAATAATTATTGTTTTACAAGATATAAAAATTACAACAAAAATACATGATTTTATTAAATATTTAATTTTGGATATGTATTTTTGTCAATGCCAAAAATAAAGAAAGATATTACCATTATATAAATTTTAGAAACAACGAAATAAAAATAAAATAATTATAAAAAAAACTAAAAATAAATTATGAAATTCATGAAAAAAAAAAAGTTCATAGAAAGAAATATACTATAAAGAAAGTATACAAGTTAGTATACTTTTTCATATATAATCATTTGATCTGTGTATCCAATCTTCAAAGTAAAACATGTTTTAACCTTGGGTATCCTTTAATTGATTAAGGTTTAATAATTCAACTCTCTTGTCTTTTATAATAATATGAAAGACGCCTAAAATATATAATAATACAAAACCCGTCCACTTTCATTATTTTTTCCCACCCTGATCCTGATACGCGCGATGACTTTTATAAAATAATAATATTTATTATTAATATAAGTAGTAGTGATGTTGATGGATGGTATTGAACCATCAATTATAATGATATTTTTACAATATTTATACATTTATTTAAATTTAGGTTTAAAAAATATTTAAAACAAATAATCACAAATATGTGTTATTAAAAAAGTATAAAAGAAGTTTTTTCATTTTTTTTATTATTGCTTTAACTAAATTTAATGGTAATAAGAAAAATGTTAACACACATCCACCAAAAAGGTTGTAATAAAATTACCTCACTTCATAATTTATTTATATAGCCAGTTAAAAACTTAAATTTTGCTGAAAGATACCTAAAATATAATTCATGCTTAGAGGTAGCATATTAGAACAATTCTTTTACTAACTACTGCTTAATATGGAATTAAGAGTAAAATAAATTATATTATTTTCTTTCAATGTCAATCGACCTAATCTTGAAAAATTTATCATGCATAGGACTCGTAAGTAGTTGGGAGTGGTAGGTATTATACAGTAATTTTTGGATAATCATACTTTTACAAGCAATCATAAACCAAATATTTTAATAATTGGTAAATTCTACGTTCTTTTTACTTTCTCCAGTTGTCAAGATCTTCTTATAGCACATTGGCATGGAACAATGAAAAAGTGATTGGTTGAGATTACTGAGATTGGATAAGAAAATTGCCATATTAAGAAGACAATGCAATGGGGTTTTGTGGATATAAGGAAGGATTGGTTTTGGAGATAATGTTGTTCCTGTTCATGTGCTCTCTGCTGCCAATTTCACTGGGATTAGATCCATCTCCACCTTTTCTCTTTGGCACTGCTTCTTCTTCCTACCAGGTTTGCCATCATCTTCTTGTTTAGTTCTTGATTTTTCACCAATCACCATTGCCAGATTAATGACCCCATTAACCAAATTCCCAAATACCCCTATGAACTTAACTCTTTGCATTCTAAACATGGGCTATTTAATATTCTTCATAGTATGAAGGAGCTTACTCTAGTGACGGTAAAGGGTTGAGCAACTGGGATGTCTTCTCTCACACAGCAGGTGTTCAGACCAAGAGCCTCAAAAACCAGTTTTTGTATTCCAGTTCTTATTTTCTTAATGTTTTACATATTGTTCAAGCTTCAACTTTCGCAAGTCCATGTATTGCAGGTAGTATAGATGATGGAAGTAACGGTGACGTTTCTGTTGATCAATACCATCGGTATCAGGTTAAGTTTCTGTTCAGTTCTATATAGATCATATTCATAAATCCTAGCTATTTCTATATAGGAAGTTTGCATCTACTATGACATATTTGTGACTGTATCATTTAGAAGAAGAAAAAGTAATTGTTTGGTAAAAGTTCTTTTATATACCAATGGAAGAAAATGGTATTCAATTTGTTTAAGTAATAGATGTCCCCAATTTCAATTTGTAATGAAAACAGGAGGATATTGATCTGATGGAAGCTATGAAAGTGAACAGCTACCGGTTTTCAATATCATGGGCAAGAATTCTACCACGTAAGATTCTTGTTTTAACAAAATCTGCCTGATATTAGATTAGAAGACACTAAATACTTGTATACGATTGTCAATTGACAAGCAGAATATGCAATGATTCTGAACAGAAGGTAGATTTGGAGAAGTTAACTTGGCGGGTATCAACTACTATAACAGACTTATAGATGCGTTGCTACTCAAAGGTTTCATTTCAATTTTCTTACGCTATTGGCTTAGGAGACACAGTATCTACTTTTTTTTTTTATCTTATATCTGTTCTTAACTGTGCAACTCGCAGGTATCCAACCGTTTGTTACATTGTTTCACTTTGACATCCCTCAAGAACTTGAGGACAGATACGGAGCTTGGCTAAGTCCCCAATCACAGTAAGCAAAGCAGCCACTTCGATTTTTTGTTTGACTTGAAAAAACTGGATAATGACACTAAACATATTTTGATATTTGCAGGGAAGATTTTCAATTCTTTGCAGATATCTGTTTTAAATTCTTTGGTGACAGAGTCAAGTACTGGGTGACTTTCAATGAGCCGAATTATATAATCTCACTTGCTTACCGCGAAGGTACATTTCCACCATGTCGCTGCTCTGGCATATTTGGAAATTGCAGTGAGGGAGATTCAGAGAAAGAACCCTTTGTGGCTGCCCATAATATGATCCTATCACATGCAGCTGCAGTTGATCTTTATCGAAACAAATACCAGGTAATTTGATTACAACATCACAGTAGAAACTTTCTCTATTGTAGTATTATTAATTGTAGTATTATTGATGGGATTTCCAGAATGAGCAAGGGGGGAAAATTGGAATAGTCTTACACTGCGACTCGTTTGAGCCATTAAGTAATTCCACATCAGATAAGTTGGCAACCGAAAGGGCGCAATCATTCAGCATTAATTGGTAAAATTTCCTTGTTTTTTACTGCCGAATACGGATGTTAAAGGCAGTTAGATATTGATATAAAAGGTTATAGTTAGGTACTATGATAGATTGGAACAGATATTTATAATTTTCAGTACATTTGAATCAATATCAGTAATATTACTGTTCAAAGCTAATTCAACTCCCTGCAAAGCTGGTATGTCATTTGATTCTATAATTATTGAACTATAATATTGCAGGATCTTGGATCCAATCTTATTCGGTAAGTACCCAAAAGAGATGGAGATGATTCTAGGAACCATCTTACCTAAATTTTCCAGTAATGACAAAGTAAAACTGAGGAGAGGACTGGATTTTATTGGCATCAACCACTATGCAAGTTATTATGTCCGAGACTGCTTATCATCGGTATGTGGACATGGGATAGGAGTCTCCAGAACAGAGGGCTCATATGAGCTAACTGTACTAAAAAATGGTGTCCCAATTGGAGAGCTTGTAAGTACTTCAACCCTTTTTTATGATCCTCTTCGAAACCTTGCTGATTCTGAAACTTGAATTGTTATGCAGACTCCATTTGAATGGCTCAATGTTCACCCAGAAGGCATGAAGAAAATTGTTATCTATCTAAAAGACAGATATAATAACACTCCAATGTTCATTGCGGAAAATGGTAAGCAAAGCATGTTAACACCTTATATCAGAGTCTTTGAGTGTTTCTAACTACCCAAATTTTTGTAGGATATGGTACTTTGTATGATCCAAATGTTACTGAGAAAGAATATCTGAATGATTATAAGAGAATAGAGTTCATGTCTGGTCACTTAGATAATCTAATGGCAGCAATAAGGTACATAAGAACTGACCAATATTTTTATATAAAAGGAATCAAATAAATCATCGTATTCTTGTTATGCTTATCATCTGTTTTGGTAATGTGAGCAGGGAAGGAGCAGATGTGAGAGGTTACTTTGTTTGGTCCTTGCTCGATAACTTTGAATGGAAATATGGGTTTACAGTAAGATTTGGACTTTACCACGTCGATTTTTCCACACTGAAGAGAACACCAAAACTATCAGCAAGTTGGTACAAGTTTTTCATTGAAAAGTATATAGCTGACAACACAAAAAGAAACATTCTCAGAAAAACTGGGGAAGAGAATAATACAAGTACATCATACCCAATACAGCAGTAGTTATTAGAGAAATATTACACTCTTTTCCTTGTTTTACCCTATTGTATCAAGACAATATGTATTTAATTGGCATCAGTATGAAGTGTGTTCTAAGCTATCAAGTGATTGCCCCACTTTGAAATTTAGCTACATATCAAGCTAGAACGTGATAAATTCAGAAAGATATAAAATAATGGAGCTATGCTTTAATATCAAAGAAGAATTATAAATCACATAAAATATCTATCAAAATATATAATAAAGTTGTCATAAAATATTCTTAACATACTATAACGTGATCTATTGGAGCTATTGTTGTAATCTTTTGCAGCCTGCTGGTTGTCACAGGGTATGAGATTAAAGACTCTATATACACAGTTACTCAGAATCCTGATGAAACATTAAAATAGGATTCATTCTCCTACAGCTCCCCATAGTTTAGAACATTTTCAACAATATCACCATTTACTCATAGGTATTTTTATTTGAAATTTATATTTTGAAATGTAAAAACAATATATAATATGTTAAATTGAAATGTTGTTAGTTTAGAAATGTTAAATGATAAATTGAAATGAACTATACTATAGATAAATAATTTCTTTTATTAAACTTACGATATTTAAATTTTATAAAAATGAATTTGAATAATTTAGAACATGAAGAAATTAATCAAATTAGATATAAAGCATTAGCAATAAACTTAAACGATATTGTGCAGCATATCATATGTCGTTTTCTATAACATGGGTTTGATGAAAGGAAAGGATAACCTTAATTAATTTATTTTGTCATCTTCAATATTAATTGCAACTAACATGTTACGTCGTGTTATGAACATTGAAGTGACGAGTTTGTTCCATTAGGTTGGCCCTTTGTGAAAGGAGCTCATTTCTTCTTTCTATGACATGATGTGTTTGGTCGTTAATTAAATTCAAATTATTCATTTGTAAGTTTGTGTCCTCCAGTTCATTGATTAAAAACATCCAACTTGGTTTTCTTCACTTGGCAATGATGGTGTTGAGGGTGTCGAGTCTGAGCTGTCGCAATCCATCTGAAGTAAAGTCTAACAAGATGCACCTTGTTAATAATGAGTTTGTTAATAATGACTTATAATGAAATATTTTGAAATGTTAAATGTACAAGTAACTAATTATATATAAATTGTTTAGAACTTACACATATTTGGAAATGATGGTAAATTCAAATAAGTTTAGAAAACACACTTCATTACATTAATAGAAATCTAATAAAGTAAATAGAACAGTTTTGGAAAATTATTCAAGAGAGTTCATCAATTGGATCTTCCAAATTTTGTTCTTATATAGGTGTTGTTGAATCTTTGATTCATAATTATTGTCAGATTGAACTGGTCATCTTCCACCCTTTGCATCCTATCTTAGATGTTTTGAATTCCCTTCAAAATTTGTGATAACTTGTCAACATCACAGGACTCCATCATGTTGTATCAATAGTCTGTGTTTTTGTGTGAAAATCGTGATGAAATCTCAATTTTCAGATGTAGAAACATGTCACTTACCCTTTTTTATACTATTTTAATTTCGATGTTACCAGGGACATGTTTATAACACGTTTCTTATAAAGACTCATTAAAAAATAAAAATAATAGTTTTTGTGCACGCGTTGCGCGCGTTAATAATAATATATGGTGTTTGGCCATGGGGAAAAAGCGTAACGAACAGCAACGGTTGTGCTCGAAAATGTCATCGAAAGTTGTGTTTGGGGTGATATTCTTGCTGCATCTGTTAGAAGCATTTTCACTTGCAGTTCTCTCATCAAATGAATTGGATATGGATCTCTCGCCCTTGCCAACTGGTTTCCTCTTCGGCACTGCTTCTTCCTCTTACCAGGTATCACGTCTCCACCTTCGATCGCATCACGAAATCTAATTTTTGGGTAGTTTCGATCCATTTCTCAATATTATTATTATTACATTATACAGTATGAAGGAGCTTACAAGAGTGACGGCAAAGGGATGAGCAACTGGGATAACTTCACTCACGGAGCAGGTGTTCAAGTTTTAGCTCATTTTAAGAGATTGGATTGAATTTTGTCACTGTTCTTTCTGAAGTTGCAACTGATCTTGTCCACGATGAGTATATGCAGGTAGATATGTAATATACGGCGGAAAAAATGGGGATATTGCCAATGATCATTACCATCGCTACCTGGTATTACATGACACCTCTCACAATTTATTTCGTTTTTTTTTTGTTAAATTTAATCTTACTGTTTTCTAAAAAGATTTAATTTAGTTTTTTCGTTTTAAGAGAATAGGTTCATTTTTCCTTATGTTTATTAGTACAAACATCAAATTTATTTTTATTATTGGTTCACGTCTTTCTCTTTCTATCTTTTAATTCAAAGATGTTGAAAGGTTACCACCATAATATATGTAAAAAATGTATCTGTGATTCGTTGCCTTTTTTTTACTCTGTTTTGAGGTTCACATATATAAAATAATATTTTCATATCAAATTTAAAAAAAAAAAAAAAGAGTCATACATGTAAAGTATTGATCAATAAATTTTTAAGATTTTTTTGTTTTTAAACTTTTCATATATATATATATATATAAATATATTTTTGAGATCAATTTTAAGTCTAAGTAAAAATTGAAATTAATTTATTTTTAAAATTTTGAACTAACTTAATATTTATTTTTAGAAATATTTAGATTTAGTTATTTTAATTATATTTTATTAAATTTATATAATGTGAAATGTGTTTTTTAATTAACATGGAAGTACTCGAATAAATGTAACAAAATTTAATTAAAAATTATATATATATATATATATATATATATACTTTTATAAAGTTTGAAATTGAATTAAAATTTTAAAAATTGATTATTTTTAATTTTTACTAAAAGATAAAAGATTAAAAATATATTTAATATTTTTTAAATTTATATATATATATATATATATATATATATATATATTATTTTTAGATAATTATTAATAATTTAATTAATGAATTAAAATTAAAATTAAAACTTTTTAAACTTCTTTTCACTGAGTCGAAGCACCTCAAAAACACAATATATTCCATTTATACATTTTCTTTACAATTGATTTTATTTTGAGAAATTGAAATTGCACTCATTTAGTAAAAAAGTCAGCCTGTTTAAATTTAAGGATTGAGTTAATGTTCTTAATTCGTTAATCCGTTTTGTTCTATCTTGATTTAATATCGCTTTTGGTCCCTAGTTTGGAAGGTTTTGTTCAATATGGTCCTATCTTTTTTTAGTAACAATTGATCCTACTTTTTGAAAAAACTGTTCAATTGACTCCTTTTTTGTTACGACGTCAATTTTCTAACGGTGCTAGTTATGATGTCAATAAGTTCTTTCATACATTCACCTATCCAAATATTATTCATAATGTTAGATTAAAAATCATGTCATCATCGTATATAATAAGCACTATAATAAACAATTTAAACTTGAATATGGGATCACTATGAACAAAAAGACTCAATTGAACAGATTTTTAAAAAAGTGGGATCAATTGTTATAAAAAAAAAGATAGGACCATATTGAACAAACCCTCCTAAACTAGGGAGCAAACGCGGTATTAAGCCTTTTATCTTTATTTAGTGTGCCAGAACAAAATAAATATGGCTTACAACTTTGTTAACTGCTTTTTTAAAAAAAAAAAAAAACATTTGAAAGATTAAATTTTTATATTATATTATTATTGTAATTAAAATTATGAATATTTTTAAATTAATTTTTAATTATTAATTATAAGAAAAATATGGTAGCGAATTCTCCGTAATAAGGGTGCATTATCACGTGTGTTCGCTTTTTTTTAATTATTAATATTTATAAATTAATTAAATTGATATTTAAAACAAAAATTTATTCGTTAACAAAACAAAATATATTTTTATAAATATGATTTCAAAAAAAAAGACAATTTTATTTTAAAAAATTAAATATTAATTATTCTTAAAAAATAATAACAATTATATTATAAAGAATAAGATATAAATATGAATTGTGTGAAGAGAAAAATTTTCTTTGTATATAAATATAGATTAATTAATCATTACTAGACATTTTTGGATATTTAAATTAAAGGGCTATAATTAAATTATGCTATTGATTTATTGTCAGTAAAACTCGACTCTATCATACTTGAAATTAATAAAAAATGAGGTTCTATAATATACTTAATCGCACACGAAGAGGGTAGAGGGAATTGATAAGATTTAGATCTTGCTTAAAAAAAAGTCAAATGAGGCTAAATCCTAAATTCTAAACAACTTACTTTGAAAGTGTTACAAATATATTTATATAAATCTTGTAAATATATGTAATTTAAACAATACGATCCTACGTCTTTTGTAATACTCAAAAGTCATATTAATGGATTAAAATGTTCCATAAAAAAGTCTCAGAAACTCTCTCTCAAACATATCTCTTTCTCCTCAAAATTCAAGATCTATTTTTGAAAAAACAAAATACACGGAGACCAAAAAATTTAAGGTAAGATCCTTAAATTGCTAAAAATAACTGCGTTTAACAAAAAATTAACGTATTACTGTTCAAATAGTATTTGTAGTTTGTATATTGTATATGATAAATGATTATTACTCTATAGAAAATTGTTATGATAAATGTTTTTAATATATAAGTTAGATCATGACTGAACTTATAACAAAAAGAAATTTTTTTAATATCTAAAGTATATCTTAAAAATAACAATTATATGGTTTTAAATGTTGAAAAAATATTTTACATTTCAATTCAGCGTAAAACCTATTATATATTATAATTTTTATAACTTCAATTCATCGTGTTTTAAAACACAGGAGGATATAGATCTAATGGAAGCTTTGGGAGTAAACAGCTACCGGCTATCCATATCATGGGCAAGAATTCTACCAAGTATACTCATATGCATTATAAAAGCGAAATAAATTAACATTCCAACTAAGAATGTATCATAGATTCATGGTATGCATGATTTTAAACAGAGGGAAGATTTGGAGAAGCCAACCGTGCTGGTATTGAGTTCTACAACAGACTAATTGATGTTCTAATACTCAAAGGTAACAAAAAATTAGTCGTTAATGATAGGTATCAGAGGAGTTTCCTCACAAACCTCACCAGCAAGCAAAATATACAATTAAGTAGTAAATTTGGCAATTGCTTAATGAGATTAGTGAGCTTTCCTTTAAAAATTAATTGGAAATGCATCTTCTTTTCTCAACAGGGATCCAACCCTTTGTGACTCTTAGTCACTATGACAGTCCCCAAGAGCTGGAAGATAGATATGGAAGCTGGCTAAGTCCCCAATCACAGTAAGCAACCAGTTCTTTAGTTTGCCTGAAGATGTTTCAATACCACGTTGATTATAGGTGTTGGAAGTCCTGCATCGACTAGAGATAAAACCAAATTATAATATATAAGTGACGGACAAACTTTACTTTACAGCCGGTTATGTGGAATTGAGTTAGGCTTAAAATTTCACCTTACAAACTAGTTATGTGAAGTTGAGTTAGACTTAAACTCATTTTCTAATAATAAGAGCTATTAAATACAGTCATTTTTTGACGTTTGTGTGAACAGGGAAGATTTTGCTTTTTATGCGGACCTGTGTTTTAAGACCTTTGGTGACAGAGTTAAGTACTGGGCTACATTCAATGAGCCCAATTTCCTAGTGCCACTTGGTTACCGTTCAGGTATATATCCTCCATGCCGTTGCTCTGGCCCATTAGCTCTTGTTCAGTGCAGTGATGGAGATTCAGAAAAGGAGCCTTTTGTAGCAGCTCATAACATTATCCTGGCACATGCAGCTGCCGTTGATATCTATAGAACCAAATATCAGGTATGTGACGCATTTCTCAGCATCATGACTTAAGTGTCCTATAAGACAAAATCAAATTTTTGATAACACCTGCAAGTTTTTTGAAATCGAATGGTTTGATCAAAAACATGAGATGACGCGTTTCACTTTTCTTAAAAAAAAAATTGTACTTTGTGGATGGAACATTAGATCGAGCAAAAAGGAAGCATTGGGATAGTCCTTCAACATGAATGGTACGAACCATTGAGCAATTCAACAGCTGACAAATTGGCTGCGGAAAGAGCAAGATCATTCACCTTCAATTGGTATTGTTCTCCCTTAACAGCCTTTTCTATTCTTGCTCACACAACTGCTCTAGAGTATAAACTTGCTTATAATTCAGGTTCTTGGACCCAATAATATTGGGAAAGTACCCAACAGAAATGGAGAATCTTGTTGGAAGCCTCTTACCCAAATTTTCCAGCAAAGAAAAAGAGAAACTCAAGAAAGGATTGGATTTCATTGGTGTCAATTACTACACGGCTTTCTATGTCCAAGATTGCATGTACTCAGCTTGTAAGACAGGACAGGGGAGCTCCAGAACAGAGGGTTTATACTTGAAAAGTGGAGTAAAGAATGGTGTCCCAATCGGTGAACAAGTACGTGTCCTCAATCTTGGTACAAAGATCATGATCCCCTTTACTTCCATGCATAACCAACTCTGAAGCTTCTAATGTTTTGCAGACTAAATTTAGTTGGTTCAATATTTACCCAAATGGTATGGAAAAGGCAGTCACATATGTGAAAGATAGATACAACAATACTCCAATGTTCATAACTGAAAACGGTAAGCCCATTGTTTTCTTTTAAGCACATTCTGTTCATTGCTGATAGCGCAAAAAATTTATAGGGTATGCGCATGCCCAAGAAGATGATCCAAAACACACTTTGGAAGAAGATCTTAATGATTCTAAAAGAATAAAGTACATGGTGGATCACATAGAGGCTATGGTAGCGGCAATAAGGTAAGAACATAAAAAAAAACAGTTAGAAAATATCCAGCAGTTTATGTTTAAAAACCAATCAAGGATTCCAATTTTGAACTAATATTTTATCTAGTATATTCATATAGCATCGTACTGGAATGGCCAAGTGGTGGAATACCATTATTATGTCTGTTTACTGTGATACTAAAGAAACATGGAAATACAATAGATTTGTGTTGGTTGTAGGAAAGGAGCAGATGTGAGGGGATACCTTGCCTGGACCCTGCTGGACAGCTTTGAGTGGATATATGGATATTCAGTAAGATATGGATTCCATCATGTGGATTTTGCAACCCTAAAGAGAACTCCAAGATTGTCAGCAACTTGGTACAAGCAATTCCTTGCTAAGTACAAGGAAACCTTTTTATTAGCCACGACCATGACAAGGCAAGAAAAACTCCTACAACACACTTGAGACACGTTTTTTTTTTTAAATATATTTTAACACTATTTTGATACTTCAAAATATATGATTGGACGATTTCAAATTAAAAAAAAATTGGTTTTTTTCTTCCAAATATGTCTTTTTCTTAGTTTTTTTTAATTTGAAATCGTCCAACCACATTTTGACACATGTCCAATGTCAAAATGGTGTTCAAAATTGGTGTTAAAATATTTTTTCTTTTTTTTAATAAAAGCTTCGTATGTTAGTGTTAATGTGAAACTAGATATACTACTATATTACTATTATGCAACTTTTTTATAATGATATACTACTTATAATAAAACTAACATTAATACTTATATTAATTTTATATTATTATTTATATTGATGTCCTTATAATATTATCATTATTATTACTAATGCTCTTATAATGATAAAAATAATTTTTTTTAATATTAATTATTATTATTATTATTGTAAATGATATTTTACAGTAGAATTAAAGGATGTAAAAAATTATGTTTTCATATATTACCTAAAAAATAACTATAATATTATTGAATTCGTACTTTTAAAGTATTTTAATTTTATTATATGAATATTAGTTATGAGTATGATAAAAAATATATATCAATAATAATTATTATATTATTATAAAAAAACATCATATTGTTAATACTACTTTTATTATGTATAATTAATATATATTAATTTTACTAAATAATATATTTAAATATTTTTAATATTTTGTTTTCCACATGATAATAAATAGAAAATAAAGATAAAAAATTAAAAGAGTAGGAGGGAAAGATATTTGAATAAATATAATAAATTACTCTATTGAATATGTCATATATCTTAACAGTTAGGAAGAATGAAATCTCATTAACTACTATCGATGACAGCGGAAACAAATGTCGTAAACCTTTAAAACTTTCCCATGTTCTGAAAAAAATAAGTGTATATATATATATATATATATATATATATATATATATATATATATATATATATATATATATATATATATTTCCATATTTCTATTATTGTTTTCTCACGTTTTTATAATTAGTAGTTGATTTTATCTTTTTTTTTATGAAGTATCGATTAGGTATTCTCATTAACTTATTAAAAAATGAATTTTAAATTATATTAAAATTTACAAAATTAATTTATAAAATAATATTTATTTTTTACATTTAATGGGCTCTTTATATTAAGAATCGATATTTAAACCTAAAAGTAAATATTTGTTAATATAACATGTATCACATTAAGTGTAATAAATTTTTATTAAGGCAAACTTGGATGATATTAAAAAATAATTTAATTTTATAAAATTGATTTATAAAGTAAAATTTGTATATATTTCAATTTATCTTTAATAAACCTATTAGTTTTTTTTTTTACATATATAAATCTTCGTATATAAACTTATTATATTATTCAAAAGTTAAATAAAATTAATTAAAAATTAACTTAATAAATATATGAAGATTGAAGTCGGCAAACATTGACTTTACCTAATATGTTTAAGGTAATGAAAGATTATTGAGAAAGTTAAGAAGTATTAAAGTCGGAAAATGACATTTATTAAATAGACGAAAAAATTGATTTAAGCCAAAATCAATTAGAAAGACATATAACTAACCAGTTGTTCAAATTCTCTAAAAGTTATGTTAATTAGTATTCCTAAACATTGATTAACACTTAGCAGCTTTTGGTTCGATAACAACACAGTATGCAGAAAATGCATCCATCCAAATTTGGAATTCTTAATATTTAATGCAATAAATGAGACAGACGTGGTGAACGTTAAGCAACAATTTTATACATGTGGTCTTAACTAGTGTTATGATAAAGTTTAATGTATCACTAATGATTATTGATTTCGTTATATTTTTTTAATTTTAATTAATTAATTTTAATAATTAAAATAATGTAAATTTATATAACAAATTTCTAAAATTAAAAATATTTTTTTTGTCATTTTTATGATGAAAAAGTGAATATTTAACACTTTTATTACTTGATATCAAATAATATGTTTTTTTTTATTAATTTAAGATTTTTACATTTAATTAAAATTTAATTTTTAAAATTAAAATTTAATTTTTTTAACTTCTTTTTTATGCCTTAAATAAATTATTAATTTAAATTAAAATATATTTATAGAGATTTTTATCTTTTAAATAAAGAAAATTATATTAACGATTATTGAGGTGATAATTCGTTTGATATCATATTTAACTGTAAATTTTTATAAAATTATATAATTATTAATTATTCTTAATCAGTGTTGTTATAAGAACATTGATTAGGTTAGTAGAACCTTAAATGACTATTTTATAATACTTTCATAATTTTATATTTTTTTTTTATTTTAAACGAAATTTATCTGTGTGCTTTTTAGTTATTAAAAATAATAAAAATTTAAAAGTGATAACATGATTTTAAAAAAAAAAAAAAAATGAAAGGTATAGTAATGGAAACAGAAGGAAAATTTTGACGAATCTGTTGGCTTATTCTTTGATGGAGCCAACCAAAACTTCTGACATATCTTAATCAAACCAAACTAACTTTCCCACTTTTAAATGACATATTTTCTACTGAATTTATTTATTTTTGAATAAATATTAATACTTTCTAAAACAAATTGTCAACATTTAAAATAATATTATACTTTTTAGCTATTTATGATAAATCTAAAATATTAATTTTATGTTAAAAGATAATTTTTATTTTGAATCAAGATTTAATACACAATATCTTAATTTATTAATTTTAATCATATAAACAAATATAAAAAATATTTCTTATTTCTATCGAAAAGTTAGACATCCGTACCTAGCCCCTTGCAAACCGCCAATGAAAATGTCCACACTATATAGACTTTAGACTACCCAATCTTGATGCTTCAAAATGATTAAATAAGAATATTTTAATTTAAATTTATATTTCCCAAAATTATTGTAATTTTAAATAAAACTAATTCTCTTAAATTCTAATATTTTAATTTCATTTTTGAATTGTCTTAATGTTAATATATTTGCATTAAAGTAACGTGTTTATCAAGGGAGTGTGATTATTATGTTAACGAGTAACGAATTCATTATTATTTACTCTTTATGAAAAAAACAATGCATCATTTTGGGTATAAAAAAATGTGTATCTATTCTTACTTACAGGATTTTTTTTTTTTATATTTTTATATTCTTTAAGAAAGTTTATTAATTTAGTTATTGGCATTGATTTTGTATCCCTTTCATTCTAAGGAGGGAAAATATAACGAGAAATGTTTACCATTTTCGTGTAATCTTTTTTTTTTTTTTGAAAAATATTAAATGGACAAATGGTAAAAGAATAACAAAATTTTATAAGTTGTGTTAGAAATATAAACATGATAGTTTATTGTTTTTAATAATTCAGAGGTTCCATTTCTCGTACACAATTTTATTTTATATTTCTTTTATTAAAGTTGCACTTAATAACAATTTTTTTTATTAAAACTGTCATGATGTTTATTTTTATTTTTTTTGCATAGTTGTGTTTGGTAAGCATGATTTTAGTGTAAAAAAAAAAAAACAAACAAAAGTCGTGTTCATCAAATAGCTTTCAAGAATAACAAAAAACAACTAAACACAAATTCTGCTTTGTAAAATATAAATAGTAAAAATCGTGCTTGTAAAATGCAATATTTTTCAAGACAAAATCATGTTTTCGAAATGTAACTTATCTAATTTTATTTTATTTTTACAATTGTCTATTCTAATATTTTATTAAAAAAATTACATTAAAAGAATAAATTTTCCATATGTTGACCCAGTCTAAACTTTTGGTAGGACTATGTCATTATCACAAAAAGGAAATTCTGGATCTGACCTCCGTTGTATGTCATAAGAAAAAAATTGTAAAGGTATTACCGGACTTTCTAATAAAAAAAAGTTTTTTTAATAATATATATGTGATAATTTGTGATTAATTTATTTTAAATATTTTTTAAAATATAAATTCAAATAAATTAATAAAATAATAACACGTATTATAAAAAATATTAAAAAAATTATCAAAATATCATGATTTTTTTTTCGTTTAAAAGCCTCCTTAACATGTTATAGAACAAACCTTTTGTAAATTTTAGCATATATTTTTCAACAGCCTTAATAATTTTAAGAGATTTATTTAATAAAAGAAAGCTAAAATGAAGTATTTTAAGGACAAGATGTTATGGTGACCATTGATGGAAGGAAGTAATCCAGCACAACTTAGTTACTCTGTTGACTTTGAATCCACATAAATTGACATATTTATAGGTATCATTCATTGAATGTCCAGTGGCCAGTAGCACCAAATAATATAATAATAATCACAACCAATTTCGTTTGATGTTTGCTATATAGGACTCCTTAAAATTAGAAAGGTATGGTTTTTATGGTAATGTGTTGCATTGTTAGTTTTTGTAAGAAATTAAGGATTAGAATGTAAGCAGAAAATTTAATTAGAAATTGAGCATGATTAGTTAGGTTATAGATAGCAATTATATGAGTTACTAGAAATAAATGTGGGTGCAGTGGGGATGTGACAGAAGCGTATATTGCAGCGTTTAACGTTGATAAATTGCAGTGAATGAATTAAAATAGTTTATTTAAAGGAATAGTGTATAAATAATGAATTGATGTGACGGAAAAGACAGTGTAAAGGTGGCCATGGTGAAGAAAAAAACAGGAGTCGTACAGAGTGCAGTGCGTAGACAGTGGGAGTTGATTGGGCAAATGGAAATGAAAAAAAGGTATTGAATGCTGCTCTGCAATCCCAACCAATAGCTCAACTACCACCTGTCCAACAAGATCAAATATTTTCCCACTTGCTTGGATTTGAGATGAAATTTGTTCAGTGACAGTTGGATTCAATTTAAGACTACCATTGGAAGAGAGCCCTCGTGAGAGTCACACCATAATAATTCTCAACAGTAATTCATTTTTCGAAAATTATTCAATACAATTACTCATTCACTCCACTTTCCACTTTCCCACCTTCGTCTTATATAATCACTTACCATACATCACTCTTCCCTCACTTACTCATCAACAATGCTCCTCACGGACCTCCTTCTCTTCGCCCTCACCCTGCTCTTCCTCCGTTGGTGGTGGCGCCGCTGGTCCACCACCGGGGGCGGCCCCAAGAACCTCCCCCCAGGGCCACCCGGTTGGCCCATCGTCGGGAACCTCTTCCAAGTCGCCCTGCAGCGCCGTCACTTCATCTACGTAGTCCGCGACTTACGTAAGAAGTACGGCCCAATCTTCACCATGCAGATGGGCCAGCGCACGTTGATCATCGTCTCCAGCCCGGACCTCATCCACGAGGCTCTCATCCAGCGCGGCCCACAGTTCGCCAGCCGGCCCCAGGACTCCCCCATCCGTCTTATCTTCAGCATGGGGAAGTGCGCCATCAACTCCGCCGAGTACGGCCCTCTCTGGCGCACCCTCAGGAAGAACTTCGTCACCGAGATGATCACCCCTCTGAGGATCAAGCAGTGCAGTTGGATAAGAAAATGGGCCATGGAGGCCCACATGAGTAGGATCCAACGGGAGGCCCGTGAGCAAGGTTTTGTTGAAGTCATGAGCAACTGCAGACTCACCATCTGCAGCATACTCATCTGCCTCTGCTTCGGCGCCAAGATAGAGGAGAGCCGAATCAAGAGCATAGAAAGCATCTTGAAGGACGTCATGCTCATCACGCTCCCCAAGCTTCCAGACTTTTTGCCCGTGTTCACGCCGTTGTTCCGGCGCCAGGTGAAGGAGGCCAGGGAGTTGAGGAAAAGACAGGTCGAACTGTTGGCGCCGTTGATAAGGAATAGAAAGGCCTACGTGGAGGGGAGATTCTCCGGAAATGAAATGGCGAGTCCCGTCGGGGCTGCTTACGTGGACTCGTTGTTCGGGTTGGAGGTGCCTGGACGTGGACAGTTGGGGGAGGAAGAGCTCGTGACGCTCGTGTCGGAGGTTATCAGCGCCGGAACGGACACGAGTGCCACCGCGGTGGAGTGGGCGCTGTTTCATTTGGTGACGGATCAGGAGATTCAGGAGAGGTTGTACAAAGAGATTGTGGAGTGTGTGGGGAAGGACGGGGTGGTTACGGAGAGTCACGTTGAGAGGATGCCTTACCTGAGCGCCGTGGTGAAGGAGACTTTCCGGCGTCACCCGCCGAGCCACTTCGTGCTGTCCCACGCTGCAACGGAGGATACTAAGCTGGGAGGGTATACGGTCCCGAAGAACGCGAGTGTGGAGTTTTACACGGCCTGGTTGACGGAGGATCCGAATATGTGGGAGGATCCGAATGAGTTCCGACCCGAAAGGTTTTTGAGCGGGGATGGGGTCGACGTGGACGTGACCGGAACGAAAGGTGTGCGGATGATGCCCTTCGGGATAGGGAGGAGGATTTGTCCGGCGTGGAGTTTAGGCATGTTGCATATAAACTTGTTATTGGCTAAGATGGTGCAGGCTTTCCACTGGTTGCCCAATCCCAACGCCCCACCCGACCCGGCTGAGATATTCGCTTTCACTGTTGTCATGAAGAACCCTCTCAAGGCTGTTATCGTTCCACGATCCATTTAATTTAAGCAATGCACGTAACGTATTTCATTTTGTTACTCATTTAATATAATATAATATATGGTGCTTCTTTAATATATATATAAATATAGATAGTTTCTGGCGTAAAATATTACAGTATTTTGTTGTAAAGGAGCATATCTCCTTCCGATGTGTGTGTCCTGCCTTATAAGTGTATCCAATTTTTATGCTGCAATTCGTCAAAGGGTTATTTAATTCGTCTTCGGTTCTCAACACAATATTTTCTTATTTGATGTCTTGGTACATGAGATAAGGGGCTGTGTTTGACATGCCATACCACGTATAAAAATGGCTTATGTGTTAGAGATAAAAAACAGTTGGGATCTTCTACAAAACATCCTATACAGTTCTCCTAGGTAGTTTAGGCATGTCCCGAAAAACCTTGTAAAAGCTAAACTACAAAAAAAAAATATATTTTTTAACATCAATTTCTAGCATCATTTTGACAATTTTAACACTGCACACGTGTGTCAAAATGTGGTTGGACGGTTTCAAATTAAAAAAAAAGTTAAGATAAGGGTATATTTGGAAGAGAAAAATCAAAGTTTTTTTTTTTAATTTAAAATCGTTCAATCACATTTTGACACGTGTACAATATCAAAATAGTGTCCAAAAATTACGTTAAAATATCATTTTCAAGAAAAATCACAATGAGAGGGTGACTTAAGTCGGTAGCCAAAAAATTGATTGAGAAAACTGTTCATAAAAGGTACAAATATTTAGAAAGTGTTTAGGTTAGACATTTATGATTTGTTTACCCTTTATATACATTATTTCATGTAACTGACTGTTTATATTACACTCATTAATTATATTATATGTTATGTTTGCATTGATGGAAGCTAACAACAAAATTTATGATTTTGATTTTTATATCACAACACCACTTTCTATACTTGCCTTACATTGTGAATTAAAAAAAAAAAAACTAATAAAAAATATTATTTATTACATTTATTCTTTTTTCTTAGTTTCATTTATTATTATTATTATATATTTTTCATTCATTTTATGATAAAAGTATAGTCTTTTTCACTTCATATCTTTATAATTCAAAATAAAAAATAACATTATTTTATTATTTAGATTCCATCAGTGTAATTTAATATTTAGTTTTAGAATGAGTTTGAATATGATTGGATTAAATATTAATATACCCTGTTTGAATAGTTCTGTTAAAGTAAAAAAGTAAATTATTATATAGTTTAAAAAAAATTCTCCCGAGCAAAGTGTTTATTTCAAGTTGTCTTTCTAGTTTTCTTTTTAATTGTTCCATACTTTCACACAATACCGATTGATTTAATTAATATTGTAATAAATACATTATAAAAATTTAAATTATTATATCTTTAATTTATATTTATAAATATTTTCATGAATTTTGATTTAATTGATATAATCATGATAAATTATGTTAAATTTAATTATTAATCTATTTAGCTTAATTGAAAATTATTAGGATTTAATCACAGTCCAATTCCTCCTCGCTTGGACGATCACTTTGGAGTTCAGTCAGTATTTTATTATTTACATATCTCTATACATATAATATTATATATATATATATATATATATATATATATATATATTATTTTATATTAAATTATATTTTTTTATCACCACAAACAAGCTATAAAAAGTCACTCTTTAATATTTTTTCTTTCTTTCTAAACATATTCCAACAGATTATGTTTCACAGTAATTCCTAAAATTTTAGTACTTTTTAGAATTATTTAGAGCAAACTAGTTTAAAAACTCTTACCATTGTTTTACATTATATTTATATTTTATTTAAAACTTATGCAAATACATGTGCAAATTAATTTAATTTGTATTAAACGAGGGGATTGCACAAGCTTTTTGAAAGATGGATACTAATGTAATTTACTCAATTGTTCTATTTATGCAGCAAACGAGATAATTCAGAAACAAATAGATACTTGCGAATAAATATTTTTTACACAAGCAAAATTTATGGTGTTGACATAACATATGTTTTGTATGTTAACATTTTGATATTACCACGATTAAAAATAATATTTATTAATGCCATGCATCATGTAAGGATAAAATAATTAATTTGATTAAAAATAAAGAATAAATTGGTTTAAATGAGAAAAATTATGAATATCTTGAGTTAGGTTATCAATTTTATAAAGAAAATTTATTCATTTAACCTTTATTTATAAAAATCAATGTTACTAAAGTAATTTTTCTTTGTCTTCTCTTTAATATTGAATTAATTGTTATTTCTTTTAAGTTTCGAGTATGTATATTTAGATGTTGATAAAGAGGAAAATATAATCTATTGATACAATTTTATTTAGAATTCGTTTTTCAATACGTCTGTTATTTAGTTTTTTTTAATGTATCTTCTTCTTTTTTTCCTTTCACACTTTTTTATTTCTTAACTTTTTTTTAAATAAGAGACAAAACACTAATTCTCTTTATAAATCAACATTTATCGAGTTAGTTTTTTTTTATTATTATAATTTCTTAAAATAATCCCTACATCTTCATATTTTATTAAATCATATTTAGATTCATCCTCACATTTCAAATGAAATATATAATATCATTAATTCGTTAATTAATTGTAATAATATTGTGCTACATGTTGAATCTCAAGTTCTTTTATTGTAGACGACTCTACGAGGATCCAAAGTAGTTATCAGTTTTGTCTGTCTGCTGAAGTTATTTATTATGTGCAGAATCTAAAATATTTTTCTTGCACAAGCTTATGACATATTCTTCGCTTTAATTTATGTAGTCAACATTTGTATACATGAAATATTAAAATAGTTTAAGTATTAAATTTATTTATCATGAAGACTAATTATATATATATTAAACAAATATTATAAATTATGCAGAATTATAAATTTCAGTAAACAAATTTAAGATTACGATATTCAGTATCCAAGAGAAACGAGAGTATTTAATTTTAGGTTTAAACATTTTTTTTGTCCTTAAGTTATAAAACAGATGTTCGGTTTACTTTCGGTTTTTTAAAATGTAAATCTTTGGTCTCTAAGTTATAAAAAATGTATCAAATGAGTCCTTTTTTGACTTGAAATACGGTTTTTTGTTGTTTCTTAACAACTACTACATCTTTAGATTACTCTGCTTTGTTTCTTAATAATAACAACACTTTAAATTGCTTTTTATACTTTGACCATGAACATAAAAAAAAAGGACTCATTTGATACATTTTTTATAATTTAGGAATCAAAGATTTACAATTTTTAAAACGGAAACTAAACTGAACATTCACTCATAACTTAGTAGGAAAAGAAAAAAGGTTTAAACCTTGATTTTAAAAGACATAAATTTGGATAGATGAGGTGTGTATGTGGTTGTTGTGGCAGTAAGTTTTGGAAGGGTTTAAAAATTGATTGAATGAAGAGGAAGATGTGTTTGTAGTTGGGAGAGTAAATAGAATCACCCTTAAAGACTGACAACAAAACATACAGATTCAAATTGGTAGTTGAAAATAACACTCTCAACCACATCCATTCTCTTCCATTCCCATCAATTTTCAATTTCTTTTTCTTAATTTTCTCAAATAACACATAAATTTTTCATCTTCCATATCACACAATAAAGGAAACAACTAAGCCAAACATGACAGAATAAAGAGCATTACCTAGTTCAGACACCATGTGACACTTTTGCCGATGAATCATTCCAAACAGACCATCATTAATACTGTTCCATTTTTCAACCATTTTCTTAAATTACCAAACTATCAAACACTAAACAAATTCTTCATCATCCACGACGTAATAATTTGTTTACGAGATGGAATTGGAAGGAAAGAAAAAAAAGGATTTAATATCAATGTTTTTACAAAGATTTAATTTGATTATTTCTATTAAATTCACATTAAACTTTGTATATTTCATGTTTATGATCGTGTCACGTCATACTGATAATATCATAACATGACCATGACCTAACAAATTATTACTTTTTTTTTCTAAATTAAAATTCTAATAAAATGACACGTATTATATACGGACGTAATATAAACATGATATTGAAATAACCAAATTAAACTTTTTTAAAAATTAGAATACAAAATAGTAAAAAGCCTAAAATAAATCAAACTAAATTAGAGAATTAAATAAACAACTCTAAAAATTGTGCAAAATAGTTTATACTCGATAAATATATCTTATTGGCGGACATAGTCACTGTTATTGGCTATGCATCAATTTGTAAGTAAGATATAAAATGTTCAAGTATTAAAAATGGATAAACATATTGAGTTTGGGTATAAAAGTATGAAAGGAAATAATTACTTTTTAAGTTGTAGAAAAGAATAAGTAAGTTAATAAGAAAACTCACTTAATATTTCTAAAAAGAATATAAAAATAAAAAAATCTTTTAAATTATTTTCTAAACGTAATAAAACATATAAAAGGATTGGTGTTTTTTGTTTAGTTTTTAAAACAAGTAATTATTTTAGTAAATTAAGTTTATGTGTTTGTCTAATTTAGTCATTTAAAAAGTACTTTTATTTACTTAAATATGATCAGTAATTATTTAAAAAATATTTAAAATTTAAGGGGATGATTTAATATTTGAAAATGTGAGGGAGTTGAATTTACTAGGGTGAGTGAGGAACAAAAAACAGAAGCAGGCAGCAAGAGTCTGGGTAAGGAGAAATGGAGTGGTGCGTGTCAATGCCAAAGATAGAACTACATGTTCACCTCAATGGATCCATCAGAGACGCCACACTTCTGTAACTTGTTTTCTTTTATTTTTCGTTCACTCTTTATGCCTTTTCCCATTCTGAAATTTTGCATTTTTCTTCCACAGAGACCTCGCCAGAGCTTTGGGTGACAAGGGTCTCATAGATTTCTCCCAGGTCGAGCATGTTATCCTTAAAAGTATGCCCCTTTTTCTTCTCCTACATCC
Organism: Vigna radiata var. radiata; assembly: GCF_000741045.1. Taxonomy (NCBI): domain Eukaryota; kingdom Viridiplantae; phylum Streptophyta; class Magnoliopsida; order Fabales; family Fabaceae; genus Vigna; species Vigna radiata. Next base: position 50,555,719 of record NC_028357.1, on the reverse strand, counting down.
TCCTTCTTGTGCTTCATGTTAACTTTGGATTTCACTCCCACGTTTAAGTTGTGTTTTGCTGCGTGGCTCATTTTGTTTGCGAAAAGGGGTACGAAATTAATGACAATAAAAGAGGAAAAAGAATATCAGAATGAAAAAAAGGCAAAAGGGGTACAACCTGAAATTCAAATTTTTTGAATTTACGGACTGTTCCTGATTTTTTTTTTTTTTAATCTGCTGCAAGCAGGACTTAGCCCCCCATATATACCCATATTTGTGTTTTAAAGCTCGAATTTGATTACGGCTATTAAATACAGATGATCGTTCATTAAGTGAGGTATTCAAGTTGTTTGACTTAATCCACATTGTTACGACCGATCATTCCAGTATTACCAGAATTACCAAAGAGGTATCTTATTGTCTTCGTGCCCACTGCCTACCATCTGTATTGTATTATTCCATTTTTATTTTCTTTTTTATTTATGCAAGCAACTTGTACAAGCAGGTTGTTGAAGATTTTGCATCTGAGAATGTTGTATATCTGGAGCTGAGAACCACACCAAAGGTAACATGTGGAGCTCGGTTGGTTATTTTGTTTGTTCTTGTTTCCATGGACTGGATGAGGAAAGCGTTTTCGTAATTATGTGTAGAAAAATGATTCCCTAGGAATGAGCAAACGCTCTTACGTGGAAGCTGTTCTGGAAGGTCTAAGAGCTATCAGTTCAGTAGATGTGGCTTTCATTCCTAACAGTGAGGAGCCTGTGAATCTTTCAAGCACATTACTCTCAGATGCGAGTGATAAATGTAATGGAAACACTAGAAAAAAAATATTTGTCAGGCTCCTCTTGAGCATTGACCGTAGGGAGACAACAGAAGCGGCAATCGAAACGGTGAGATTCTAAGCAGAAGTATTTTGGCCAAAGTTAATTCTGTTTGTTACTGACTTGGAGCACTTTACTTATCTGCTGCAGGTCATGCTTGCACTGGAAATGAGGCGTTTTGGGGTTGTTGGAATTGACCTTTCTGGGAATCCAGCTGTTGGTGAATGGTATATCAGATTGATCTTTAACTCTAGTGAAGTGATTTATTTGAAATTTTAAAATTGATGCTAGAGCCAGTCTTATCTTTTGTAGGACTACATATCTGCCAGCATTGATGTTTGCTCGACAGCAAGGTCTTTATGTAACTCTTCATTGTGGAGAGGTGATTAATCTTTTCTTTGTACCTTTTATCCTGGTGTTTCTCTGGCAGTTTTTTCTTTCTGACAGTGTGTTCAGGTATCAAATTCAAAGGAGATACACAATATGCTTGACTTTCTCCCACAGAGGATTGGGCATGCTTGTTTCTTCGAGGAAGAACATTGGAGAAAGCTGAAGTCGTCTAACATTCCGGTCAGACCGTTACTTTAGTTATATTAATGTTAATGCAACAAAAATGGTAGTGTGTCATGATTTACGTGATTTACGATATATATTCTCGTTCAATTTTTGTTGTTGTCAAATTTAATGCTTTATTTGATCTGGAATAAGTGGAGGAGACCATAATCTTTTCCTTTCACTGATTACCCCTTCAGGGCTTCTGATTGTTGCTAAGTTTGAATTATTTGTATTATACAGTCTTTTTATACAATTTATAGACAGATGACTTATCCTTCGTGTTTTTCATCTTCATTTTCAGGTTGAAATTTGTTTGACATCAAACATTAGAACATTGTCTGTTCCAACGATAGATGCACATCATTTTGGTAGAATATTTTGTTTATTTTTGAAATTGGTGATGATAACTAAAAGAAACTTAGTGTTTGTCCAACTTTACATGAGATTTTATGGGCTTTAAAGTGATTTGTATTTTGATCACCAAGGCAATTTTTTCTTTTTCAATTTTACTTTTGGTTGACAAAGGAGAGAAGTTTTGGGCTAGCTACAAGTTTTGATTTTGAAACAGATACAAAACAGCGATACTTGCTTTCAGCTTTTCTTTGCCCCAGTTGAAGCTAGTTATCCCGAATGAGCCTGAGAAAAAGTGCCCCTTCTTTTCAAGAGAAGCTGATTCCCTCTCTTAACACCATGCGTTTGTTCGTGCAGTTGATTTATACAATGCAAAACATCCTTTAGTTCTGTGTACTGATGATTCGGGCGTATTTTCTACCAGTCTCTCCAACGAATATAAGATCGCTGCTTCTACATTTGGTAAGGTTTTACTTATGTCTTGCAGCCAGTGGAATTCAAACTAATAGCTAAACTCTGCTGACTGCTTGTTGGTTTGCCTAATATCTAGGCCTTGGACAGAAGGAAATGTTTGAGCTATCAAAGAACTCCATCGAGTTTATATTTGCAGATGATGTAGTAAAGGAGGTTTTAAGAAAAACTTTTGATTCAGCAGCTAAGAGTCTGACATTGTAGGTAGAGTGTCACACTGGTGATATGGTGATGTTTTTAGGTATATGTTGATGAAGTGACTCTCGTAAGAGCCAATTTTATATTTGACCACTTGGAATAATGGGCGGCTTTGAAATAGTCCACTTTGCCATACAACTGAACAAAATACCCTTTTGGAGGCTTCAATCCAAACAGCTTAGGCAGTAATCCACCTTGTCTGTTAAGTTGATAGATAGGCATATGTGAAAGGTAACAAAAATTGACTACAATGATTTTTCACCCTGGACTTCATTATTGATGATCGTTAAGTTTGCATTTAGTTCTGTCAATGTATAGTGTTTTATGTTTAACTAACTAAATATCTAACACTGGATACCAAACTCTGACCGCTAGAGTTGTGTTAATTCCTAATCACACGGCTAACATTTCCTATAATCCTTCATTAGCGGAAGAATGTTTAAGTATGGTCAAAGTCTTGACATGTCGTGTTGAACTTAATGCATCAATAAGGTGTAAAAATTCATTAGTAATATATGCAATATGTTATTCAAGGATAATGAGAATTTTTTACACTACTAATAATTTTCTTCAACCAAATAAAATTTACACAATTTCAAATAAGACTTTTCTCACCACTTCAGTTCATCTTGAAATCAGTTAGTTAAGTTCTTCTTGAGTCTTCTACCAAATAGCCGGCCGGCCAAGGTTTCTTCCTTTAAATGTAATAAAAAATCCCAAATTAAAGTTCAATAGCCATAATTAATATTTTATAAACTAGTATATTTTTTTTCAAACTTGACATCTACGAAATATCGTAATTGCAGTACTACAAAATAAATAAATAATAAATGCCTAACATCCTTGAAAATCAAACGTTCACTAATGCGTAGCATTTATTTGTCCAAAACAGTGTCTTTCTTTCTTTTCTCTTTTCTTTTAAGAAAAGAAATAAGGGAAGAAAGAAAGAACACTGAATTTGATGGCATATGGGTTGACGGGTAACACAGCTTGGGTTCGTCTTCTGAATAAGTGTGGGCTAAAGCTGATTACATTATTCTGTTTTCCGGTATTTGTTTAAACATCAATCAGCATTCAGCATTCAACCGCACGATCCGATTCGGATCCGAATGCGGCACCGTAACGTAGAGGTCATTCTTAACAATTCAATGAGAGTACGTAACTGAATCGTGAATTCTCGATCCAAAATCGACAATGTCTTGGGGTTTGGGTTGGAAGAGACCTTCGGAGATCTTCCACCTCACTCTCAGCTATGGCACCGATGATCCGCCGGAGAATATCGCTCGCACCTCATCCTCTTCCCGCTCCTCCTCTTCCTCCTCTTCTTCCTTGTCTTCGTCCGCTTCCACTTCCTCAATCATCTCGCAGGATCAGGACCTCGGGTTTCGCATTGAATTGGATTGGTCAGCGTCGGAGGACGAGGACCAGGTGGCGCTGAAGCTTCAATCGCAGCTGATGGTGGCGCTGCCGATGCCGCAGGACACGGTGGTGGTTGAGCTCTCGCCTCGGGACGATGATGAGAGCGTGGTGGATTTGGAAATGAAGGTTGTTAAGCGACGAGAGCCTCTCAGAGCGGTCACAATGAGCAAAGTTGTTGCCTCCGGTCAGCAGAGCGACGGCACTGGCGTTTTGATACGCTTGTTGCGCTCTGATTTGCCGTCCTCCACGCCGCCGTCGACGCCAATCGTTGGAGATGCCGCCGTTGCCGGCTCCGGCAACCACTGGACCAGTCTCTCTGTTCTGAGCCTATGTGGTTGTGGCTTGTCGGTGAGTGTTGCTTACTCTTTGATGGAACTCGCACTCCTGTGGTTTATACCTGCTGCCAAGACAAGTAAATTTTTTGAATCTGCTGATTGTTTGTGTGATATGTGTAGTTTCCGAGATTGGAATTATTAGTGATTTCTTTTGATCTCTGCTATATTCTATGGTAACATATGAAGGATTTAGGCTATGTTTGGATAAAAGTTAGGAACATGCATTTGTAAATTCTAATTCATGATCCCGACTTTCAAGGTATAAAATAAAGAAACAAGAATTTGTTTCTTTGGAAAGAAAAGTACTTCTGAACTCAAGCAGCATCTAAAAATACACTTGTATTGTATTATTATGTCTTCTTGCCTTGCTTTTTCCCTGCTTGGTGATCAGGAAGTGCTCGTATAATTATGGTGGAGTTGAAGTCAAATGTTATTGAGTTGGATCGTGGATGTTTTGAGTACGTTGTTACTATGTACAGGTATTTCCAGTGGAGCTTACACAATTGCCACACCTTGAGAAACTCTATCTTGATAACAACAGGCTAAGTGTTTTGCCGCCTGAGCTCAGTGTGCTAAGAAGCTTAAAAGTGCTCAGGGTTGACAGCAACATGGTTGTTTCGGTGCCTGGTAAGCTTTCATTGTTTGACTACTACCATAGATGATAGAGGTAAACTAGATGTGTTCAAGTGTGCCTATCAGTGGTGCAAATATTTGTATATCCTCTAATATAAGTATACTGAGTAAACATCTTCAGATAGATCTACGTGAAAGTAAATGAGTAATGTTAGATTACATGCAGCTTCCAACTTAACACAAAACATAGAAAGCATGATTGCATTGGGTATGGGAAGTCCTAGCCCCACTTACTGCACCAACATACTTGATTAACCTTATGGAGTTGGGGAACACACTCAATGTTCAACCCTGCAGTATCTACACTTGGGATATTTCCTTAAGTAACTGATACTAAGATTAGTGTTTCTGATAAAGTAAGTCCTTGTATCTGATTTTTATTTCTTTGAGCAGCGGAACTGAGACAGTGTATGCAGTTGGTGGAGTTGTCATTGGAACATAACAAGCTTGTTAGGCCACTTCTTGACTTCAGGTTTTTGGTTTAGAGGATTTTGTATAAACTAGTCTAGACTCCACGTAATCCTCTGGTCTTATTGTTACCACTCATGGCAGGGCTATGGCTGAACTACGGGTTCTTAGGCTATTTGGAAATCCTCTTGAGTTTCTTCCTGAAATTTTGCCCCTCCATAAACTTCGCCACCTTTCTCTTGCAAATATTAGGATTGTGGCAGATGAAAATTTGAGATCGGTGAATGTCCAAATAGAGGTAGCACTTTACAAACTAACTAGACTACTTCTGACATTATCCTTTTAAAACCTATCACATTCAATTAAACTTGTTTTTTTCTTGTCAGTACAGATGGAAAACAGTTCTTATTTTGGTGCTTCTAGGCATAGACTCAGTGCCTTCTTCTCTCTTATATTCCGCTTTTCTTCTTGTCATCATCCTTTACTAGCATCTGCACTGGGAAAGATAATGCAAGACGAAGGAAATAGAGCCTTTATAGGTAAAGATGAGAATGCAGTGCGACAGCTTATAAGCATGATAAGTAGTGACAACAGTCATGTGGTATGTTTTACTGGGTCTAGATATCACAATTTTTAAAACCTTTTCTGCTGCTATTTGGTGACTGTCCTTAATATTTTACAGGTTGAACAAGCCTGCTCTGCTCTTTCATCCCTTGCCACTGGTGATTCCGTAGCATTGCATCTGATGAAAGCAGACATCATGCAACCAATTAGGACAGTTCTGAAGTCTGGTGGTCTGGAAGAGGTAATATCTGTATTGCAAGTTGTGGTCAAGTTGGCTTTCACTTCTGATAGTGTGGCTGAGAAGATGTTGACCAAGGATATTTTAAAATCATTGAAAAACTTATGTGCCCATAAAGATCCAGAGGCAAGTTAGTTTCTTTTCATAGATAACGATTTAATTGATTCCTTGTATTGCATAGCCCTTTAAGTTTTAGGTTTGTCCTTCTATTAGGTACAAAGGCTAGCATTGTTAGCTGTTGGGAATTTAGCCTTTTGTCTGGAAAATCGTCGAATACTTGTTACTTCTGAAAGCTTACGGGAACTTCTCTTGCGCCTGACTGTTGCAACTGAGCCACGTGTTTATAAAGCTGCTGCTCGTGCTTTGGCAATTCTTGGTTTGTCTTTGTATATAAAATTCATTTGTTTCTTATGATGTTTTATCCTGATCACTGAATGGGCTTCTTCATTTCTTTCTTTTGTAGGAGAAAATGAAAACCTGAGGCGCGCAATTAAGGGGAGACAAGTGGCAAAGCAGGGACTACGCATACTCGCAATGGATGGAGGTGGAATGAAAGGTCTAGCAACTGTACAAATGCTAAAGGAAATTGAAAAGGGATCTGGAAAACGAATACATGAGTTGTTTGATTTAATATGCGGCACTTCAACGGGAGGAATGCTAGCTGTTGCGCTTGGGATTAAGTTAATGACTTTGGAAGAATGTGAAGATATATACAAAAATCTCGGTAAGGATGTTGCTTAGGGATGGTATATGTCATTTATTTATTCTCTATCAATCTGTATATTTCTATAATCCTAGATGAACTGATTAAAAACAATTGGCATCAGGGAAGCTTGTTTTTGCTGACTCTGTTCCCAAGGACAATGAAGCTGCTACTTGGCGAGAAAAATTGGATCAACTTTATAAAAGTTCATCACAGAGCTTTAGGGTTGTTGTTCATGGATCAAAAGTATGTACTTCTTTCCATTATGTTGCTGCATTAACACTTTTTTTTATAAAACTCATGTTAGGTATCACTATGTACTTTTAGGAAGTCAGCTATGCTGACACCTTAAAGGATATCTATCATTTATCATTACATGAAAATTTATTAAACATGAAACAAAAAGCATGGGGGGATCAAACCAAATTTAGCATTGACATTTACTTGTCATATGTATATGTTTGTGTATCTATATATAATAACTTACACTCACCAAATTTTAGAAGTAAATAAGTTATAGCGACTTCCGTCTTATGTGCAACTTGCTACTCTTTCTAGAAAAACTAGTGGGTGCAAGTTATTAAATGCATGAGGTTTGCTAGCTTACACCCACTTAGTTTTTAGATAAAGTTAGCAAACTACAAGATAAATTTCTTAAAATATATCCAAAGAGTAGGTTGCTAATTTATTCATTCTAAAGATCAAGTGGGTAAGTTAGTAAATCCTCCTCCCTGCCCCCATGTATATAGGGATTCGCTAATATACACCCAGTTATATTGAATAAAGATCTGTTAACATGTTACACCCAGGCATATTTTAAGGTAAACTGTACGTTGTTCGCTAACACATACAAGTGGGTGTTTGTTATCATACACTGCCAACACTTGCTAATACACGTAATTTTGACAAAGATATAATTTTCTGTGAACTTTTAGTTATTTTGACAAAGATATGGTAGAGGTATGTGATTTTTCTATGCCCTAAAATGAGTGTTATGACTTGTTAACTTCCAGCACAGTGCAGAACAGTTTGAGAGGCTATTGAAGGAAATGTGTGCTGATGAGGATGGAGATCTAATGATAGATTCTGCTGTGAAAAATGTGCCCAAAGTTTTTGTTGTATCAACCTTGGTGAGCATGATGCCTGCACAGCCCTTCATATTCCGCAATTATCAGGTTCATATTTTTTATTGTTGTTTATAAATGCTGTTAAAGCACATTTGTCCATTGTTCTTAAAGTGTTTTTATTTATGATATATTTCTCTGTTTCTCTCTGCCTCTATGTTGTTACTATCTATAATGCAGTACCCTGCTGGAACACCTGAGGTTGCTCTTACAACATCAGATAGTTCAGGGATCAATGTATTGTCATCGACTGTGGGTGAACAGGTTGGCTATAGGCGCAGTGCTTTCATTGGAAGCTGTAAGCATCAAGTATGGAAGGCCATCAGAGCGTCGTCTGCTGCTCCATATTATCTAGACGATTTCTCAGATGGTACTGATTTGTTTGCTTTTATTTGCATCAAATTTTCTGTATTTCAGTCTTAGTTATTTCTATTTCTGTACTATTTTGACATGTATTTGCTTTCATACTCCAACGTACCTTAAGATCTCAATCGCTGGCAAGATGGTGCAATAGTGGCAAACAATCCTACAATTTTTGCCATAAGAGAAGCACAACTTCTGTGGCCTGACACAAAAATTGACTGTCTGGTTTCCGTAGGATGTGGTTCTGTTCGAACTAGGGTAGGTAATCTTCTCAGTTTTTAATTCTTCTCTACAATAATATGCTATGTTTAGAAAAGAAGATCAAGGGTTTGGATAGTTATTCATTCTAACCTTGTTTCACAGGTCTGTAAACATGAAATTAAAAAGAAAAAATATTGAAATTATGGGATTTTAAGCATAGAAGGAGGTATAGTGATATAAGAGAATGAGATACTATATTGATATTAACTAAGATGTTTTACAATGTTTGACGTGTTTATAAATTTAAAGTACTAGCTCTTATTTATACTGATCATAATCCTAACTTATTAGAAAAATAAATCATGGTAAGGAAATGTGGTAATTTATCTTAAAGTGAAGAAATAGGAAACTAATCCTAGACGAGAATCTAAGTTATGACCATGATAATTTTGGATATTTGCATAATCCATATACTCTAATAAATGTGATAAGTAATTTTTATTTTTGGAGACGTCTCGCTGACTACCAAAGTTTGTAAGTTAATTTTTTTTTTATTGTTGTACATTAATACTTCTGTAGGCACGGAAAGGAGGTTGGCGGTATCTGGATACGGGGCAGGTATTGATTGAAAGTTCATGTTCTGTTGATCGGGTGGAGGAAGCTTTAAGTACATTGTTACCTATGCTTCCTGAGATACAATATTTTCGTTTCAATCCAGGTATAATGTTTATGCTTTTGAGTTCGGGAATGAAACATCTTTCTTTGCCTTTAAATTTCGTTTGATTCAATTTTCAGTAATTTACTATTTGCTTTAAATTTTAGCACCATTTATTTTCTTTGTTAGATATTCTTGGAAAGAACTTCAATTCTCAATAAGTGTTCTTGGTGTCTTTCCTCGCAGTTGATGAACGTTGTGATATGGAACTTGATGAGACAGATCCAACTAACTGGCTAAAGTTGGAATCTGCAATTGAAGAGTATATACAAAAGAATCATCAAGCATTTGAAAATGTGTGTGAGAGATTGCTCCTTCCATTCCATCACGAGGAGAAGTGGTCAGAAAATCTGAGACATAAATTACCCAAGACAAACGAACCACTTGAGGGTATTGTGGATTATATGTTGTTTGCACTGTAAAATTTCACATTGATTGCTCCCCTTAGACATTATGGCTCTTCTATTTTATTTTATCAGGAGCCAATGGCCCAACCTTAGGGTGGAGGCGTAATGTACTTCTGGTTGAAGCGTCACATAATCCAGATTCTGGAAAAGTGATCCACCATGCCAGGGAACTTGAGTCATTTTGTGCTCGTAATGGCATACGTTTGTCCCTCATACAGGGTTTGTCTGGGATTGTGAAGACAGTGCCATCAACAACATTCCCAACTCCATTTGCATCGCCTTTGTTTACAGGAAGCTTCCCTTCAAGTCCCCTCATGTATAGTCCTGATCTTGGTCAGAGGATTGGACGAATTGATCTGGTCCCACCACTGAGTTTAGATGGTCAATTGGGAAAAACAGTTGCATCACCTCCGGTGTCACCTCGAGGTCTTAGACAGCTCTCTTTGCCCATTAAATCATTGCATGAGAAATTGCAGAATTCACCACAAGTGGGTGTTATACATCTGTCTCTTCAAAACGACTCTGATGGCTCAATTGTTAGGTATTTGCTAGTTTGATTAATTACTTTCATGAATGTCTGTTCGCTGTCACTAGTTATTTTTCTCTGTGCCCATAGAAGCTTGATGCTGTTGTCCTTTTATTTAGTTGGCACAATGATGTGTTTGTGGTGGCTGAACCTGGAGAGCTTGCCGAGAAATTTCTACAAAATGTTAAGTTCAGTTTGTTGTCAACAATGAGGAGCCATCGCAGAAAGTGTGCAACTCTCCTGGCAAACATTTCTACTATTTCTGATTTAGTTGCCTTTAAATCCTATTTTCAAATTGGAGGCATTGTCCACCGATATCTAGGCCGTCAAACCCTAGTATATCTTCTTTCCCTGGTGTTTCTTTATTCATTTTTAGATCAGATTTATATATCTATTACAAACTTAAGGTTTTTCTATATAGGTTATGGAAGATGATAAAGAAATTGCTTCATATATGTTTCGTAGAACAGTCCCTTCTATGCACCTATCCCCTGAGGATGTACGATGGATGGTATGTGTGCTTTGCTTCCACTTACTGTCCTTTGGATGTACATTTTATAGCTTCACTCAAACTGCTAAGAACTTTCACATTGGCTGTTACCCAACGTTCACTGTCATCATCTGACCAGGAGTTTTAAGATATGGAATGGTGATTGGGTGTTGGTCACTTGATTATGCATGATTCACTTTTATACAGTGAAAGAAGTTGTAGTACAGATCCTAAGAATGATCACCTCATTGTATTGCTCTTGGTCCATTTTATATGGCTTAATTCGTTTCTGTTGCTAACTTTCTTTCGTGAGTGATTCTTCAATCTGGTTATCTATATGGATGCCTTATTTTGGAGAATATGAATATGTGGAGGGAGTAGAACTTTGGGAAACTCACTATTTGAATTAGACCTTTACTGTGGCACAACACTAGCTTTGGCTTATTTTTGAAGCATCTGAACTGTGTAGGCACTGAAAATTTAAAGATCATCTGCGGCCCTTAGTGTCTATTTTTATTAGTGAAAGAAGGGATAAGTATTTTAGTTTGTTTTATCGTATCAAGAGAAATAAGTAATGTCCTTTGGGTTGAATAAGAGTGAGAAGTTCACAATTATGGATTTAACTTCTCTAGAGTGAATATTTTTTTTTTTTGGAGATAAAGTGCAGAGTTATAACATGTGATGAAAAAGTCAATGGTGTGATATTCTAATAAAATAATACGTATTATAACATGCTATAAAGTTGTTAAAGTTATAATAATTATTGAATATAATAAAACTAGTTATATGATTAATCTTTCTTGTGTGGAAAATATACATGGAATAATGTATTTATAATAATGAAAATGTGAGCTAAGTTCAAATACAAATGAATATGTAAAAATAACATAATTAACATAGGGATTATGTTTTCCTAATTAATATAAAATGCAATATATCTAACACTTTTTCTAAAGTAAGTGTATAGAAATTATATGTGTCAAGTTTGTTATAAATATAATCATTTGATATAGGTTCTCAATATAAATAGGAGCCATGCTTTCTCTCATTGATTGTTTCAATGTATGATGTTTGGTTGGATGGACACAGGGATAGAGGAGGCGAGGGGGTTACGGGGAAATATGTGTACTTTATGGTGTTGTATGACATGTTCTCCGCTACAACAATAATTTTCCCGTTGTCGTAGGGATATGGAGGAGAGAAATTTGTAGTGAAATCCTGTCATATTTGTGGAATTTTTAACTCATTTCTACTTTCACCTTTTGCTGGTATCCTGAATTACCTAGGTTGGAGCTTGGAGAGACAGGATCATAATATGCACAGGGACACATGGACCTACTGCTGCTCTTATAAAGGCCTTTCTAGACTCCGGTGCCAAAGCTATTGTTTGTCCTTCAAATGAACCTCCAGAGTCTCAGACGAGCAATGTTGATGGTTACCAAGAGTTGAATGCGGTGGAAAATGGAAAATTTGAAATTGGAGAGGATGAAGCAGATGATGAGGCCGTACCCAACAGTCCAGTAAGTGACTGGGAAGATAGTGACCCTGAGAGATATGGGGACCAAACTTTGTCTTTTTGGGACGATGATGAAGAGGAACTGTCACATTTTGTTTGCCATTTGTATGATTCTTTGTTCAGGGAAGGTGCTAGCATCGATGTTGCTTTGCAACATGCTCTTGCCTCGTATAGAAGAATGAGGTATGTGTGCCATCTCCCCGGCGAACAATAATTTTGATCACTTAATCTCACAGAATAAAAGACAAAAATAAAACATGAGCGAGGGGGGGAAGATAAGAAGCGGAGTCTGTACGAGATCATGTTCTATTAAATTGTAGTCGATAACCAGTTTTTTTGAGGCTCATAAAAGGTATGCTTTTATTGTTGTTTACGTATCCCTTGCTATTTTATTCAGTTCCCATGTAACTATGTAACTGTAATGACATTGGAGGAGGATTAGTGCTTCGTATTATATGTATGTATTATAGTAACACATTCTCATACTTTTTTTAGCCAATCATATATGGGTGTTTCATCTTGGACCTCCAAAGGTTTCATTCTGCACTTCCAACTTTTTCAAATATTTACTTTTAACTGTAGTAAATATTTTTTTTATTTTTTACTTTTTATTTAAAGTAAGGTCTTTCATCCTGCACCTCCAACACCTAATATTGTATTTCTAACTTTTTCAAAACTTTATTTTTTAACTTTAGTAAATATATGTTTTACTTTTTTTTTTCTATTCAGAATAATCCTACATTTTTTAATCCTTTTTAAAATTTTTTAAAAACTCTTTTATTTATATTTTAATAACTCTTTAATTTAATTTAAGAATCTAATATTATTTAATATTTTTTCATATTTTAATAATTATTAAAATATATTTTATATTATTATAATAATTATATTATTAAAATTAAAATTAAAATAAAAGTAATAAAAATAAAAATAATTATATAAAATCTGATTTAATATAATAAAGTATATTAAATTATATTACATCAACAAATTAAATTTCAAAATTTTTAGATTTCTTAATTATTATTATTTTTATTTTTTTAATAATATATATTAATAATATTAAATCTTTAAAATAAATTAAATAATTAATAAAATAAAAATAAAAAACAAATATTTTAAAACATTACTATCAGAAATCAGAATTGGAAATCTGATAAGTATGTTATCGGAATTGGAAATCCGATGAGTATGTTATCAGATATCAATATCCGATAACTTTTTTTTTATTTTATTTTTTATTTAAAATTCAATAATGATTTAATTTTAATATAATACGTATATTACAAAAGTTAAAATAAAAATAATTATGTAAATAGGATTTCAAAATTTTTATAATTCTTAATTATTATTATTTTTATTTTAAATTTTTTAATATTAATATTATAGTAATATAAATTATATTTTAATATTTATTTAAATATAAAATATATTAAATAATATTAAATTTTTAAATTAAATTAAATAATTAATAAAGTATAAATTAAAAAAGTTTGAAAACATTCCTATCGGAATTGGAAATCCGATAACTATGTCGGATACCAATATCCGATGACTTTTTTTAAAAATTTATTTTTTATTTAAAATTCAAAATAATTTAATTTTTTATATAAAACTTATATTATTAAAATTAAAATATTTAAAATAAAATTAATAAAAATAAAAATAATTATATAAAAAATTATTTAATATATATAAATATA
>NC_028357.1:50535595-50541948 GCF_000741045.1 Vigna radiata var. radiata | reverse complement strand
AATAAATTATAAATAAAAAACAAATTTATTAAAAATTTTGTATATCCGATAACTTTTTCTTAAATTTTATTTTCTATTTAAAATTTAATAATAATTTAATTTAAATGAAAAAAATTATATTTTAATAATTATTAAAATACGAAAAAATATTAAATAATATTAAGTTTTTAAATTAAATTAACTAGTTATAAAGTTACATAAAGTTATAAAAATTTTGTTAAAAAGGTGCAGAGGTAAAAATGTGTGAGATTATTTTAAATAGAAAGTGAAAAGTAAAAAAGATATTTAATAAAATTAAAAGTAAATTTTTTGGAAAAGTTGGAGGTACAGGATGAAGTTTTGGAGGTGGAGGATGAAACACCATCATATATTCCTACGCCCAAAACAAATACAGACCAATTTCGGCCTTTACTTCCTGCACCTCCATCATTACTAACTGCTTCCATATCAATAGTTAAAAAGACTAAAATACCCTCCCTCACTGCTGCTGCCCGTGCCGGAATAATTTTTTCTAGTTGGATTTCATGTTTGATTATAAATAAAGATATCATTTTAACATAATATCAAAAGATAATTATAAATAATGTCAAATCTCCGTCAAAATATATATTAGAAGTAACAAATTGTTTCAAACTAATTTGGCCCGTTGACTATATTATTGTTATTTTGGCTTATTCATTATTATGAATTCATAAAAAAGGAGGAATTCTTCTTCACTTTTTATTACGCAAATTGGGATGGAGGTTGGGTTGCACTTTATATATTTATTTCTATTAAATGATTCTTCTTCTTAATAACATACAAATTGAACAATATTCCAAGTTCCCTCAACATACTTGGTGTTCCAACTTCGCCTTTCTCAGTATCAACTGATAGAGATATCTCCAAAATACAACAAATAGATTTACCCTATTTCTGAGACTTAAAAAGGAAAAATGTATAATTTTATTATAATTATTTTCAAAACCATATTATTGATATTTTAATTGATTGGTGGAAGATTACACTCACACTTCCCTCCTACTTATCAAATTTAATTAATGAATGTTCTGTTATTTTCATATTAAATAACTATGTTAATCGTATTAATGTGGACAAATTACTATTAGCTCACTGACAGAAAAAAAATTAGGATAATGATATTTAGACAATATTTTTTTGACAACATTTGAACATTGATTACGTGTCAATCTGTGATTGGTCGTAAACTACTTCATAATAGTGTTTATGATTATCATTATTGATTAGGGAGTAACTTGCGACCAATAACAGATTGATACGTAATTAATGTTCAAATGTTGTGAAAAAAATGTTGTCTAAATATTATTATAAAAAAAAATTAATGGCGATATTCATTCTATAAGTTCATTTAATATGGTTTTTCTTCATTGAACTGAAAACATGTTAAAACACTCTGGAAGCGATACCAACAAATAAACTCTAGGAAATGGGCAAAGAAATCATGTTTTTAATTGGTTTATGTCATTTATTTCTAAAATCATATTTTATTATATGTTATGTAAAAAATTAATCATAGAAAACGAAAGAAAAATATTAATGAATTATTGACCTACAACAAAAATTATTATATTCGAAACTACTAGAAAAGAAAATTTATTAATAAAAAATAATTAGATTAAAATTAAATCTCTTAGCTGTCTATTCATAAAATTATTACAATTTTAAATAAAAAATAATTAAAGGTATATATGTATCTATACTAATACTATCGATGTTTACAGAAATTTGAAGATCCAATTAAAATAGTAAATAATTAAGAGATCTACTAATTAATTTATGTTATTGGATTAAGTTGACTACAAAACGAACATTTCACCACATCTCAATATTCATTCCTTCCTTTGGAAAAGCCTGACATACAAAGGAATGATAAAACCTCATTTTACGTTTGTTAGTCTATTTTTTTTAATTGCGATATTTTTACGAATTTTTCTACTTGGTTATTTTATTAGTCTTTATACAATGAGACAAACAATTAAAATATAATTTTGCGACATTTTCTATTCTACTAAAAATTAAGAAATCATCTTACCAATATTACAGTAAAAATTTGTGAGTAACTAGATTTTGTTTCCTCCTTCCAAAATTTAAGCTGAAAACAATATGGAAATATACAAATGGGGGGTTTCTTAATAATGGATGATGATTGAAGAATATAATACTTAATAATGACACAGATAGTGCTTATAATATTCAAGTTTTTATTTACTGTATTGGCTTCTTTTTCCACATATGCCATTAAATTTTTTTCCAGCTGATCATGTTTTTCATGATACAGTAATACACACAAAGTCATATTTCTTTGCATTTTTTCCTTTGAGATATATTTAAGAATATACTATAATCAATTTTTCTTTACTCCTGTAATACCAAACACTAAAAGATAATCACATCAATGCCAACAAAACATGCTTTTTGATTAAATAAAGTACTCCCATGACTGGTTGTTAGATTTATTAATTCTGTTTGGTAAAAATTGTATTAGTTTTAAATATAATCACGTCTTGTTAGTATGTCACTCAAGGATAAAAGTGATTAGATCAGACCATAATTTAACCTGAAAAAGAAAAAGATTTTCAAAACAGAAGGATTAAGAGGAAGACAGCAATTGCTAGACCCCATGTCCAAAAAGCACACAACCAAGACAACGAAAGAGCGACCTTCTTTCCTCTGGCCAAGGCACGAAAGGTGGAGAGTGAAGAGCAACTTTTGCTACAAATTGAAAAGTGAAATTTCAATTTTGTCAAGGGGACAAATTGCAGAAACCAATTTCGTACATATCATGATCAGTAATCGTATATATCAGTATAGTGTGCATAAGAAGCAAGCTATTATATAGTTGGAGAAGTCAAAAGGAGGATAAAGTGAGATTTCATTGCAGAGGTTGAGGTAATTTGATGTTTTTGCTCACTTTATAAAGTTTCAATCATCATGGGACTTGATGCTTTTGATAAAGCATGTTGTTGTCACAAATTTAAAATTAAATTTAGGATGATGGCCACAACTATCTACATCTAGAAGTCTCATTGAATGCACTATATATGAAAACATTGTCACTGCCATAAAAAACCATATTTCTAGAAAGAATGGGTGCTCCTACTCCAGTTGCTGTAGGAACAAGAGGCACAATTGGATCCCTTGTGAGGAAGGAAATTGAGTACTTCTCCAAATTTGAGTTAGAAAACTCCCAGAGGCCTCAACCTCATTATGTTTGCAGACCTAGTTTTTGGGTGTTTCTGATGACAGGAAAGAGAAGGAAAAGAAGAGATAACAGTGTGTTTCTCCCAAAAATGTGTTCTGTTACACAAGTGGTGAAGAGCAGTGAGTGGAACAGAGTTCCTGGTTATGGCTACAGGATCCTCAAGGATGACATCAATAACATTCATCTCTGACTCAATTTCAATCTACTTTCTTCAATTACTCTCCTCTTGTTGTATCTTGAATTTCAAAAGTTAATGTTATTTTCACCTTCATCTTGGAGACGAGGTTCTTGAGTGTGAAAAAATATAGAAATGCAAATGGAGATTTGAAGTGTGAGTAGCAGCAGCTGCAAATCAGTTCTTGATCTGTGTATAAATCAAATTCAATTTAACATTATTGTCTGCTTTTTCATATCACCTGCAAATCAGTTCTTAAATTTCCCAAACAACCAAACAAAACTTATTATATTATTAAATACCATAAAAAGGACAAAAATGAGATCAATAAATAGAATTGTGTCTAAATTTATCTCTTTTGAGTGATAATAATATTAATTCAAATATCATATAAAAATATAAATAGAATTGTAAGAGAATATAGATGGAAGAAAGGAGAGAGATCATGAGCTATAACAGTTGCTATCCCCAAAATTTATCAATGTTTTTTTCAAATTTATATAAATGAGAAGATTGAAAGAGTGAGAATGTATTCTTTCTTGATATATTTATTTAATGGAGAAAAACCTTTGGGGTTTGGATAAAGTTATAGAAGAAGACGAGGGGTAAATAGTAAAAAAAATTAGCAATGGTTATCATTTGAGAATTGTGAAAGTCATCTGAAACTAAAACCCAAAATCTCTTTGCGCAGCTTCACCGGAAGATGTTAGAATAATGGTTCTGTTCCGCAAGTTCATCAAAGCAGTATTCGCCGACAACACCCAAACCCAAGCCCGAGCCCGAACCTTCCTCACCTCAATATACGCATTCCCCTGGTACGCGCCTCACCACAACAACCGCCACTCCCGTTCAACAAACAATTACAGATTCCTCTCTCCCGGCCCAGGCCCAGGCCCAGGCTCAGGCCCTCTCTTCCTCACTCGTCCCCCATGGAAACTCTCTCAATCCGCCACCCCTCTCTATTTGCACGAAAACGCCGTCGTTTTCCCCAAGGTCCACCCCTTCAATTTGCTTCGCTACGCTCCTCCTCTCCCTCTCCGCTTCCCTGATCCGCTTCCCTCCGTTTCCACCAACCCTTCCCTTTTCCACAGCTTCGTCAATCTCCCCAATTTCATATCCTTCTCCCGATTACTTTCCGGTCCTCTTCTCGCATGGTACCTTCGTTTTTTCTTTTTCTTTCTCAAAACATTATTCGGTGCTTTAGTTTGGTTTTTTGTTTTTGCACAGGATGATCTCCAACGAATTCTATACTCCAGCATTTGTAGGGTTGGCACTCTCTGGGGCCACTGATTGGGTGAGTATCAACACCCAATGTTTTTTGCTTTTTATTTTCTATGCTGCAGCCGAAAGTTATCGTTCACATGCTAAATGTGTTTGTTTTTATGTTGTTGTGTGATTCTAATAATTGATCGTAGCTGGATGGATACGTGGCTCGGAAGATGAAGATAGATTCCGTAGTGGGTTCCTACCTTGATCCCCTTGCTGACAAGGTAATCTCCACTCTCTTTTCCCCCTTCCACTTGTGTTTTTGTTTCATCTGGTTTTCTTATTTCGTTAATCCAGGTTCTTATTGGTTGCGTTGCACTTGCCATGGTGCATAAAGATCTACTGCATCGTAAGTCCTTCTGCTTGCTACTCCTCTGGGTTGGTTCTTAAACAGTAGTTGGCTTAAGCATTTATGATTTTATCAAGATTAAACTAGAAATGAGAATACCATAGCATTAGGACATGGCCATGCTTTTGAAATGGGTCGGTTGCTGTGAGTTTGAAAGCAATGTCAACGTTTTTAAGTGTCCGCAACAACAATTGTGGCTTCACTTACTCTATTTGTCCACAATTTCCTCTAATATCAACAAATGCTACCATTCCAATTTTTAAAACCTTGGCCTCTGAATGCCAGTTTTTGTAGATCTTTTAACTTAAGATATTTCAGTGTGAGGCTGACAAGAAGATGCAATTTTTATTTAATTATATGTTGCATTATCTCCCATTTATGTTTCGAGAACCCAGATACTACCATTTATGTCATGTAAAACTATTCATTCTGGTTTCTCACTTTGAAGCTGGACTTGTTAGTCTTGTTGTGTTTCGGGACGTCTTCCTTGTGGGGGGTGCAGTATTTCTGAGAGCAAATAGCTTGGGTTGGAAGGTATGAACAATGTGTTTCTCAACTTTTCCTTTTTGCTATAGAAATTTTATGGTCATCAAGATAAAATTTTGATGTTGTGTTTTTATCAGTGGAAAAGCTGGTTTGATTTTTTTAACCTTGATGGAACCGCCCGCCAAAAGGTTGAACCACTCCTTCTAAGCAAGGTAAGCTTGATGGATGTTTTGAGTTTATCATACATATGGTGTTAAGTGCAGACTGGTTTATATACACTAGTTGTATCACCTGCCTGTTGTGTTACTCTCCTTGATAAATATTTAGGGTTATGATTGAGATGTTCAGAGACAAAACATTTTACTATATTTGACTTATTTCTTAACACGATCAACGAGTCCAAGCCCTTCCTTCAATTGAACCAAATGTTGGAGTTTGACTTATTAACATGATGATGATTAGTGTAAGCATATCTATACAGGCAATTAGGGAATTTGAATATTGTTTATCAACGGATACAGGACAAAACCCTAAGCTTGTAATGGTCTCAAATTACGTTCCCAATGACGCCCTTTAACCCTCAAGCTTTTCTAAGTATAAGTCGCTTTAATTTCTGACTTTACAAAACCTTCTCATTAATCCGTAACTTTGCAAAACTTCTCTCACTAAAATGCTTTTAAAAAGGAAAAAAAAAAAATGTTATCTAGTAGTAAAATTATGATGGAGAGCCTGTGAAAAGTTCTCTTTTATCTTTCATACTTCTTGAGGAGGAATACAAATTTGAACAGGTGAATACAGTGTTCCAATTAGCTCTAGTTGCTGCTGCTCTTCTTCAACCAGAGTTTGGAACACAG
>NC_028357.1:50527547-50533795 GCF_000741045.1 Vigna radiata var. radiata | reverse complement strand
CTTCTTATTATATTTGATCAATTTATTCTCATCTTTTCCAACAATATCACCATCTTTTGTTACGTAAAGTAGGTTGATCAATCTGCATGGAACAACAAGAGACACCACACTAGTCTTGGTCCAAGATGATTCTACTCTGTATTCTTTCATACTCCATATTTCTATTGAATGGTTGCTCTCTTTATAAACACATAGACTAAGCAATCCTGCAACTTCACTCAAAGCTTTTCTATCCATGCTATTCGCAAAATTAACTGGTGCAACATCAACTGGTGCAGCTATCTCAAAAAACATCCTTTCTGTCACATCAAAGCCAAGGATAAAAATAGTCGTCTCTTCCTTAAAAGAGCAACCCAACCAATAAATGACATTATTCAAAACTCTGCCTGGCCTATAATTGTCCCAGTAACATGATGTGAAGGACAAATTGACAGGTTCAATTTCCATCCACTTATTAGCTCTGATCGAGAACACCTCTGCATATTTTCTATCATTACTGTAAAGTTTATTGAAAAGTTGAACCACCAAGTAGTCATCAGTTAATGGGTCATACCCCAAACCTCGAAACAACAGATCATAATTAGGATTATTTTCAAGGGAATATTCAATGGGTGACATACAAACTTGTTTGTAGAAACCTGTGCATGGGTTCCACAGGTACTTATGCTTCCAACTTTCTAAAACTAAAAATCCCCGACAAGAACCTCCAAATTTAAAATAATAAGGATGAAAAATTCTATGTGGTACTTTGAAGTGAACACAACTAGAATCATAGTGTAGGGAGGCATTGAAGTCTATGGTGAGGAGTTTCCGATTTGAAACGAACATAAATTTCTCTGTTGCAGCAGAGAGATCAAAATGCAATTTTTTAAAGTGAGAATCAGATATCAAATATAACCACGACTTACACACGCTTTTGCATCGAACAAGAGACTTCACATTTAACTTCAACAAGATTTCCATAATCATCTCCTCTGGCAGAACTTCCATCCCCTTTCTCAGACTGTTTCTTGATTTGTGTTCTTGTAAGCTTCTTTTCTACTTTTTCTCTCATGAAACTATTGTAGTTTGAGAATATCAACTACAATACTTCTAAAAGAAGAGTTCCATATATAGACTCTAAAAATATTATATTTATTATCTTTTTTATTATCATTTGGTTATATATTCAATATCTATTTATCTAAATATTTGATCTTATAAAATATATTTTAAGATATTGTAATAATAAGTTTAATTGATTATATAATATAGTTAAGATATAATATTTGTTTATTTTTAAGGCATATAATTTATTTCATATAATTTTTTATTTATGGTTTAGGAAATTTATAAATAAACGTTGTAATTTGTTGATACATGTCAATCTATCTCAAAAACTACTCACTAAATTTTATAAGAAAAATATTATTTATACACAATTTTTTTTTGAATTATATATAGTTAATTCTTGTTACTTGCATAAGATGATATATTTTAACATTTTAAGTGATTTTAAATTATTCACTGGGTAGTTTTGTATAACAATTTTTTGATTAAAAAAAAACAATTTATATTTTTTAAATTTATATTTTTTTTTAGTTTTGAAAAGATAAATGATAACATAACTTTAACTATATTATAAATAAATTATTTGTTATTGAACGTATATTATTTAAATTTTATGAATAATTTTAAGAATGTGAAAACGTTAATCAAATTAAATATAAATCAATAAAATCGCGTATTATTTTTATTTTTCGGTTTTTTATTAACAAAATAACACTCAAATGTGAAACAATGCAGATTAAATCAAATCTTTGTGCTTACGTCGTGTAAAAGTGAGTGAATTCGTCTCCTACAAATTGGTTTATTAGATATTCAATTAAAAATAATTAATTTAATATAATTTATTTCTTTCTGAATAAATAATTTTGTCAATACTCACTAGTGGAAAAAAACTATTTTATAACGTACAAATTTGACCTTTATAACGTAGTCACTGTAGATATAGTTCTGGGCGATATAATAAGTCTGCACATTTTATAACGTAGCAGAAATTTACGTTATAAAATGCTGAATTTATTAATAAGTTCAACCTATTATAACGTAGTTTCTGAAGTACGTTATAATATGTGCCAGTTTTTTATAACGAACTTTCATTTTTACGTTATAATATGCACCGTTTTTTTATTTGCCCGTTATAACGTGGCAGAAGACATTATGACGTAAAAAATTTTGTACCTTATAATATGTGTGTTTTAAAAAAAAAATTGATTATTAATTTGACATCCAATGAAATTATAATTTCCTGTATTATCATCTTATCCAATCAATTTATAATCAATATCACTTCAAATAAACAAATTTAATGAAACAAAATAGAATTCATTTCAAACTTTAAATAGTCTAATAATATTTAATACATCGTTTGTGCATGAAAGTATATATTAAATCCAAATGTACATATACTATTGAATTGTAGCCAAGTTTCTACTAATACTTAAAATAAAAGATGCTCAGTTCCTTCTAATGTCGTCAATGACTGCAGCTTCCATGGGAGATGAATCATTAAAGATCTACAAATAAAATAAAACAATAGAGTTAAAACAATATTGTAATGAATAGTTGGATAAGTATTTTGTTAGTATTTTAATACCTTTTTCCATGATTCAATAATGTTTGTACAAATAATGGTATGCATGTGTTTCATTACATATATATCCACATTCATAGCTGCCCAGTTGACGTCGACACTACAAATTAAATACAAATAATCAAAACTCATCATTCAAACCAAGGATATCATATTATACTCTAGTTAGCCTTTGGACCATGTAACTTTGTATATTTTGCTAAACAAAATTTCAGAAAACCAACAACACAGCCAATTCCTCACAAAAATAGCAATCACAAAACACAAAACAAAAGAAGGTCAACTTGTCTTACATTAGGTGTGATTATTTGCATCTTCTTCGTAGAAACAGATGGAACACCCCGCAACTTTGAATGAGCTTCCAAAGACCTATACAAAAGTTAGACATCCATTACATAATAATAATAATATAGGAAGGAATCAAAAGAGAAAGGAAAATTTACGCCTCTAATATATTTTTTATGGACAATGTGTTAGCTTTCTTATGTAAGGAACATAAGAGAACTACAAGAGAACGATCAGGAACAATAACTAGCAATTACCAATGACCCCTACAAGTTAGAATAATATTAATTAAAAGAAACTTTTACACTAGTCATGAAAAATTAAAAAATTATGTACTTACTTATGCAAAAGTAAGGTGCTAAATAGACTCTTTACCAGCTTTTTCAAACATTTCTATCAAGTACTTTTGTACCTCCTCTGATTTATTTCCTACACTTTGAATTATAACACGATCAAGAAATCCATAGATAGTAGCATTCCTTCTCTTGATGCAAAGGTGATGCAAATACCTTCAATATGAACAATAATGTTAAAATAAATACATGAATGCAATATGATAGTATTTTCATGGTTTGTGAAGGTTTACTTACAAATTCCAAAGTTGTAGAACTGTTGTAGAGAGGAGATCATTACCAATGACAATTTCACAAATATTCCTATGACATACAAATAAAGTGGTGGTAGCATTCTTGCATGTGAGTTCAGGAGACATATCTACCTCAATAGTTTTATTCCCCATTGTGACTACCGCTGCAGCAAGTTGTTAGAGAGCAGACAATTGTGGTTGAGGAGGTGTAACAATGTTTGTCTTCTTAGAAATGTCCTACATTTGACCACAAAATAAGTCCAATATTATATGCATCCAAATAAACAAATACATAACTAATTAAAGCAAATGTGAATAGAAATACTTACTAAAATTGGCTTTGCCAATCTGGCTGGCCAAATGATAAAATTTCCTGGAGCTTGTCCCACTGTTTGAACCTCCTCACTAGGCAGAGGAACACAAGCAGAAGAATCTTTAATATCTACAACCACCACTCTCAACATATCATCTGTAATAGCCTCAAGGTGGATGGTGCTTCTCAAATTATATATTTTACCTAAGACACAAAAATGATGACAATTGTTGAGTAAAATGGTATAAATGGCGTACTTAGCATATGTATAGAGAGTCAACAAGTATAGAGAGGCAGCAAGTATAGACAACATTGTGGTTCAAAGGCTAAATGCAGTTTCCTTGCAGATTTCAAAATGATTAAATATCAGGAATGTGGATGTAGATTTAAATGATTCAGCAATGATAGCAATGATACACTTGTGTTAAATTTACCTAAAGCCACCAAATGCAAGTGGGGATCATCAACATACAATTCACAATCAACAGGGACATCAGCACCATCCCCTGATTCCTCAGGAAGAGGACAACTCCCCTTTGTGCTAGCAACATGAGAAGCCCCCTTTGGTGGAACTTGAATAGCCAATCCTATGGGTGCCATCTCTGATTTGATTTCTGCCAATAACTCATCCCTCAATTCTGGGAACAATTCTTTCTTAAACTCATTTTTTAACACCTTTTTATCGGATTCACTAAGTTGTGATAAAGTAACCTTTCGAGTAGGACCACCAAAGAATTGCTTGAGTCCTACCCCTCGTCCAACACCACGGATATATCCTGGATGCTCCAGACGTCCAATGGCAACCGCTAATATGTCATCCCGGCCTTCTTGAGTGAATGATCCTTGAGAGCTTTTTTCCACTAAGTTATCCTGAAAAACTATTGTTTTAGTCCATCTATTACATAATACATGCCAAAAAACATGACTGAAGACATTAAAATTAAAATTAGGCTTGTTATGAATTTCTAACAATCTTCTCCGCTACAAGTCGAGTTTCTTCCGAAGTGTATTCTCCTGATGGCTTAGTGCGAGCTCTCTTCCATTTCTCATGACGTGGAGGTGGAGATACCAAATCTGACTCATCACCGGTAGCTAAGGAAGAGGCCTCACGGATCATAATCTCCTCTAACCTATCATATCCTCCACGAGACAATCTGTGTGGGTGGAGATTTTTTTTCTGAAGGTCTTGTTCAACTTTTCTCTTTTCCTATTTGAAACATGTGACATAAACAATTAATAAAAAATTATGAAACAGAAAAAATGAATATCAAATCATAAATAAAACATTAAATTTACCTGAAAGGCATGTTCTGATCGTTTGTCCTGAAAAGCCTGCCACGTTTCCTCATCAAGGAACTGATATATCTCACAAGGATTCTTGTCACTTAACTTACCATAAATATACCGACTAGTAAGGTCAGTCTTAAAACCCCTCCACCGTTGCCCAGCATATGATATCCATTTACGTCTCAATAAGTTGTTGTTTAGGACGTCATATGTTAGCTACATAATAGGTAAATGAATGTTATATTTACAATTTTGATAATAATTAGAGGAAGTTAAGTTATGATTTTCATACCAGGATAGTTTGCCATATTTGATTCTTCACTTCTTTAGGAACATGGTCTCATTTGTCAATAAGAATACTAACCTTACTTCTACCAAGTAAGACCACAAAGCTAGTGAATCTTGCACGGTTGTCTCCAATAACTTTTCTTGTACTCATATCAAATTGAATGGGCAATTTTTTATCAGCATTACGACTAACAGTCAAGTCTTTTAGCCTAGTCGCACGTCTACACTTGGGTTGGGTAAACGATTGACTTTGGTTCTCACTTTGTGGTGGTGCAGGTGTAGACTGATCAACCATAACTTCGTGTGTTACTCTCCTTGATAAATATTTAGGGTTATGATTGAGATGTGCATGAGAGAGAACATTTTACTATATTTGACTTATTTCTTAACAGGATCAACGAGTCCTAGCCCTTCCTTCAATTGAACCAAATGTTGGAGTTTGACTTATTAACATGATGATGATTAGTGTAAGCATATCTATAAATGCAATTATAGGATTTTGAATATTGTTTATCAACGGATACAGGACAAAACCCTAAGCTTGTAATGGTCTCAAATTACGTTCCCAATGACACCCTTTTAACCCTAAGCTTTTCTAAGTATAAGTCGCTTTAATTTATAACTTTACAAAACCTTCACTTTAATCCCTAACTTTGCAAAACTTCTCTCACTAAAATGTTTTTAAAAAGGAAAAAAAAAATGTTATCTAGTAGTAAAATTATGATGGAGAGCCTGTGAAAAGTTCTCTTTTATCTTTCATTCTTGAGGAGGAATACAAATTTGAACAGGTGAATACAGTGTTCCAATTAGCTCTAGTTGCTGCTGCTCTTCTTCAACCAGAGTTTGGAACACAG
>NC_028357.1:50521584-50526987 GCF_000741045.1 Vigna radiata var. radiata | reverse complement strand
AATATAATAAACGGGATTAATGACACTTAAATATAATTGTATAATTTTAAATTCGACCCAATTAAGTATAATCGGACTGACTTTACTTTTTTACTCACAATCAAATTTAACTTGATTCAACAATAATTTTGTTGCTCAGATAATTTATAACTCAGAATAAACATCATCCAATAACCATTTTTAGTATTTATAAGATAGTGAGAACATTTATGAGAAAGTAATACATAATATTCGTATGTAATAAAAATATTGTTTTTATTATATAAAGCAGATTGAATTTACGGCGTTTAAAATTCGTACATTAATTAAATAGTATTTTTAATAATAAAAAAAATTGCATTTGTATAACAAAAATTTTGAAAGAACCTAAATCAGGACTTGAACCCGACGTGAATCGAACACGCAACCTTCTGATCTGGAGTCAGACGCGCTACCATTGCGCCACGGATCCTTCATACCGTAGCATTTAATATGTACTACTTTAAATGAATCCTAAATCTTTTTTTATGAATAAATTAGAGTTAGATATATTTTTAGTCCTTATATTTTAGGACAATTTTGGTTTTATTTATGAATAAATTAGAGTTACATATTTAACCCCATAAATTAGGTTACTAATCACTGAAAGTATTGATAATCCCATGTAATAGTACGAATTTGAAAACTAAAACTAAAATCACCCAAACTATAGGGACTAAAAACATATTTAACCCCATAAATTAGGTTACTAATCACTAAAAGTATTGATAATCCCATGTAATAGTACGAATTTGAAACTTTTATTTGGAAACACGGAATTATATTTTTTAAGTTACTCTTTCCATTAATGTATTATATGACCTTTCTACTACAAGTTATATTACACTTTGTAGTGTAAGGGGATGGTTGGTCAGGTGAAGATGAATAAAAAAGATGATAAGTTGGTAAGAGGAATAATGGGAGTTGATCGGGAAGGCCTGGGTGTTGATCGAGAAGGCCTGAGTGTTGATCAGGAAGGCTTGAGAGTTGATCGAGAAGGTTGGTAGGCCGGCCGGTTGAGTAAAGAAGAGGTGTGAGTATAATGTAACAGGGTTATTGGATTAGTAAGGCGAATATCAGGGCACGTTAGCAACGGTTATAATTGATAGGCAAATTTTACGGGATTATGGATCAGCGATTATAGGTAGTTAATGCACATTAATTCAGTCTGATGCCTATAAATATAGAGATGTCAGTCAGGTTCTTGACTTTTGATCTAATCACTTTTACCTTGAATTTATTGTGACTTTGCTGACTTGATCGTCGGAGTGCTAACGGTGAGAGAGCGTGGAAGGTCGGCAGAAAATAACGGTTTGGATTGTATCCAATCTCAGGTCCTACATCCGAAACATTTTGACACCCACCGTAAGATCCAAGATTTTAAATATAACCCAAATGCGATCACAAGGGAAGGAGAGTTTCACTTGTAATTACCTCAAGAAATGCAAAGCCAGATGCAAGTTATGCAGATTAAATCAACTCTATTACAGTATTTTTTTTTTTTTAAATTAAAGCAGGAGTTTCGGCTATAAATATCTCCTCCTCGTCAATGATTTATGTTTCTTCCTTTGTAGCTTCTTTTTTTCCGTTTTTATTAACAAAATATCACTCAAATGTGAAACAATGCAGATTAAATCAAATCTTTGTGCTTACGTTGTGTAAAAGTGAGTGAATTCGTCTCCTACAAAATGGTTTATTAGATATTCAATTAAAAATACTTAATTTAATATGATTTATTTTTTTCTGAATAAATAATTTTGTCAATACTTATGTTCGGATAATTATTCTAGATGATTATATTTTAATTGATTTGAAAGTATAATTGTTATATTTTATATTGATTTAATTGTATAAATGTTCTTTAATCAGAGATGATAAATTAATCCTTTAAAAATAAATTTTTATTTATATTAAATGGNAAAAATAATCTCCAAATTAAGCGTAAATATATTATTAGCTTAAAGTTAAGTTTGTTTTAAATTATTTCTTAGAAATAACAATTAAAAAAAGTATATTATATTTAAAAAAAAAAAAAAGAAGGAGTTGCTTATATTTTTTTTTTTTTTTTTAAAAAAAAAAAAAGAAGGAGTTGCTTATATTTTTTTATTATAAATAAAAATACTATTTTAACATTATATGAAAGAAAAAGTAAAAATTACATAAAATCTCTATAAAGAGATATACGATAAAGTAAATATAAATTAATCGTAACCTAAATATCTTTTGGTGCTTGCTCATCGTGACAAGGAAGTGAGAAAAGAGATTCTTTACAGATCTCGAAATGAAAGGATGAAAGATTGAGACGAGCCCATGATAGAATCTCCTTCACTTCCCCCTTCTTATTATATTTGATCAATTCATCCCCATCTTTTCCAACAATATCACCATCTTTTGTTAAGCAAACTAGGTTGAAGAATCTGCATGGAACAACAAGAGACACCACACTAGTCTTGGTCCAAGATGATTCTATTTTGTATTCTTTCATGCTCCATATTTCTATTGAATGGTTGCTCTCTGTATAAACACATAGACTAAGCAATCCTGCAAGTTCACTCAAAGCTTTTCTATCCTTGCTATTCCCATAATTAACTGGTGCAACATCAACTGGCGCAGCTATCTCAAAAAACATCCTTTTTGTTACATCAAAGCCAAGGATAAAAACATTCACCTCTTCCTTAATACAGCAACCCAACCAATAAATGACATTATTCAAAACTCTGCCTGGGCTATAATTCTCCGAGTCACAGGGTGTGAAGGACAAATTGACAGGTTCAATTTCCTTCCACTTATTAGCTCTGATCGAGAAAACCTCTGCATATTTTCTATCATTACTGTAAAGTTTACTGAAAAGTTGAACCACCAAGTAGTCATCAGTTAATGGGTCATACCCCAAACCTCGAAACAGCACATCATAATTAGGATTAGTTTCAAAGGAATATTCAAGGGGTGACCTACAAACTTGTTTGTAGCAACCTGTGCATGGGTTCCACAGCCACTTATCCTTCAAACTTTCTAAAAGTAAAAATCCCCGACAAGAACCTCCAAATTTAAAATAATAAGGATGAAAAATTCTCTGTGGTACTTCGAAGTGAACACAACTAGAATAATAGTTTAGGGAGGCATTGAAGTCTATGGTGGTGAGTTTCCGATTTGAAACGATCATAAATTTCTCTGTTGCAGGAGAGAGATCAAAATGCAATTTTGTAAAGTGAGAATCAGATATCAAAGATAGCCACGACTTACACACGCTTTTGCATCGAACAAGAGACTTCACATTCAACTTAAACAAGATTTCCATAATCATCTCCTCTGGCAAAACTTCCATCCCTTTTCCGTGAGACTGTTTCTTCATTTCCGTTTTTGTAGGCTTCTTTGCTACTTTTTCTCTCATGAAACTGTTGTTGTTTGAAAATATCAACTACAATACTTCTAAAAGACCAGTTCCATATATATACTCAAAAAATATTATATTTAATATCTTTCTTACTATCATTTGGTTATCTTTTCAATATGATAAAGTATCTCTTTCTCTGTATATTTGATCTTATAAAATATATTTTAAGATATTGTAATAATAATTTTAATTGATTATATAATATAGTTAAGATATAATATTTGTTTATTTTTAAGGCATATAATTTTCTATTTATGGTTTACGAAATTTATAAATACACGTTGTAATTTGTAGATACATGTCAATCTATCTCAAAAACTACTCACTAAATTTTATAAGAAAAATATTATTTATGCATAAATTATTTTTGAATTATATATAGTTAATTCTTGTTACTTGCATAAGATGTTATATTTTAACATTTTATCTAAAAACGAGTGATTTTAAATTATTCACTAGGTAGTTTTGTATAACAATTTTATGTTAAAAAAATAAACAATTTATATTTTTTTAGTTTTGAAAAGATAAATGATAACATAACTTTAACTATATTAATAAATAGTTTGTTATTGAACGTATATTATTTAAATTTTATAGAAATCAATTTGAATAATTTTTAGAATGTGAAAACGTTAATCAAATTAAATATAAATCAATAAAATCGCTTATTAATTACAAGTAATTATTATTTTTACTTTATGTTATCCAATTTAATTATATTTCACCAAAATTGGTAAATAGTGAATATTTAAGAACAGTAAGAAATGGAATGAATAATATAATATATTTATTAAGTCTAGAAATTGAAGATTTTTAAGTTTAATTGTTGGTAAAATGTATGATTAAGTTTTCTGTCAAATTATTCAATTATAGATTCTTTCAACTGAGTTATTCATACAATATACATTAAAAACGTAAACAATCTAATAAAAACAATTAAATTGAAAAAGAAAAGTTTTATATTCCAATAACTTTTGAAGAAATTTACACATTTATTCTTTTAATAAAGGAAATTTTAATAGTAAATCTTTAGTCCGACCAAAATTTTATAAAAGAAAATTAATTTAGTTAAAAAAATGTGAAGATATATTTAATATTCAAAATTTTAAAAAGTTATAAACATTTATTAAATACTTGTTTATAAATATATTAGTATTAAAGAAAAAATGTTTGATTTACTAAACTCATTCAAACAAAGAAAAGTTTTATAAAAATAATTTTATTAATTTTTGGTTTCTATAAATGTATGTTTTTTATTTTAAATATTATACACACTTTTTAAAGTTTAGTCTTTAAATTTAACATAAAATATTTCATTGAATATTAAATATTTAAATAATAATAATAATCTACTATACGCTTATTTGTATCATTATTTAATTTTTAGGATTCTTTAATTATTTATTTACACTTAATTATAAAATTTGTTACTAATTCATTAAAATTCTATAAAATATTTTTGAATTTACTAAATAATACAACTTTCAACATAATTCATAAAATGTCATTTTTATTATAGATTTAATATGATTTTTGACACGTACCTCATAAATTTCATATTTTGAGTGGGAGACCATCTGTCGCGCCTTATAAGGAAGTGAGAAAAGAATTTCTTCATAGAGATCTCGACGTGAAAGGAAGAAGGATGAAGATGAGCAACTACTGCAGCTTATGGAACCTAATATTTTAGGAGATTTGCAGTGTTGGGGTATGATAACACCTGTTGGGAAAAACGGTGAACCCATACAAATAATATTATCGTTCGTTCAAACTATTGGTGAGTTATTTTCATTAAAGGTTGACAACCAAAATCTTCGTATTCCAAAATCATAATTGTCTATCCTATTTTATTTCAATTAAAACCAAATCAAATATTACTAGATCAAAACTAACAAAATAATAAATCTTTAAATTTAAATTTATCCCAAACCAAATATTACTAGAATTAAAACTAACAAAATAATAAATCTTTAAATTTAAATTTATCCCAA
>NC_028357.1:50515297-50518469 GCF_000741045.1 Vigna radiata var. radiata | reverse complement strand
CTTCTTATTATATTTGATCAATTTATTCTCATCTTTTCCAACAATATCACCATCTTTTGTTACGTAAAGTAGGTTGATCAATCTGCATGGAACAATAAGAGACACCACACTAGTCTTGGTCCAAGATGATTCTATTCTGTATTCTTTCATACTCCATATTTCTATTGAATGATTTCTCTCTTTATAAACACATAGACTAAGCAATCCTGCAACTTCAGTCAAAGATTTTCTATCCATGCTATTCGCAAGATTAATTGGTGCAACATCAACTGGCCCAGCTATCTCAAAAAACATCCTTTTTGTTACATCAAAGCCAAAGATAAGGAAAACATCCATCTCTTCCTTAAAACAGCAACCCAACCAATGAATGGCATTATTCAAAACTCTACCTGACCTATAATTCTCCGAGTCACAGGGTGAGAAGGACAAATTGATAGGTTGAATTTCCTTCCACTTATTAGCTCTGATCGAGAAAACCTGTGCATATTTTCCACCAATACAGTAAAGTTTACTGAAAAGTTCAACCACTAAGTAGTCATCAGTTAATGGGTCATACCCCAAACCTTCAAACAACAAATTATAAGTAGTTTCAAGAGAATATTCAAAGGGTGACCCACAAACTTGTTTGTAGAAACCTGTGCACGGGTTCCACAGGCACTTATCATTCCCACTTTCTAAAACTAAAAATCCCCGACAAGAACCTCCAATTGTAAAATTTATAGGATCAAAAATTCCATGTGGTACTTTGAAGTGAACACAACTAGAATCATAGTTTAGGGAGGCATTGAAGTCTATTGTGGTGAGTTTCCGATCTGAAAGGAACATAAATTTCTCTGTTGCAACAGAACGATCAAAATGCAATTTTTTAAAGTGAGAATCAGAGATCAAAGATAGCCACGACTTGCACACGCTTTTGCATCGAACAAGAGACTTCACATTCAACTTAAACAAGATTTCCATAATCATGTTCTCTGGCAGAAGTTCCATCCCTTTTCTCTCAGACTGTTTCTTCATTTGCGTTTTTGTAGGCTTCTTTGCTACTTTTTCTCTCATGAAACTATTGTTGTTTGAAAATATCAACTACAATACTTCTAAAAGAAGAGTTCCATATATATACTAAAAAAATATTATATTTAATATCTTTCTTATTATCATTTGGTTATATATTCAATATTATAAAGTATCTGTTTCTCTGTATATTTGATCTTATAAAATATATTTTAAGATATTGTAATAATAATTTTAATTGATTATATAATATAGTTAAGATATAATATTTGTTNAGATATTGTAATAATAATTTTAATTGATTATATAATATAGTTAAGATATAATATTTGTTTATTTTTAAGGCATATAATTTTCTATTTATGGTTTAGGAAATTTATAAATATACACGTTGTAATTTGTAGATACTATGTAAATCTATCTCAAAAACTACTAACTAAATTTTATAAGAAAAATATTATACATAATTTATTTTTGAATTATATATAGTTAATTCTTGTTACTTAAATAAGATGGTATATTTTAACATTTTATCTAAAAACGAGTGATTTTAAATTATTCACTAGGTAGTTTTGTATAACAATTTTATGTTTAAAAAAAAACAATTTATATTTGTTAAATTTATATATTTTTAGTTTATAAAAGATAAATGATAACATAACTTTAACTATATTAATAAATAATTTGTTATTGAACGGTATATTATTTAAAGGGTTAAATATGTTTTTAGTCCCTATATTTTGGGGCGATTTTGGTTTTAATCCCTCTTTCAAACTAAGGTACAATTTAGTCCTTCAACTTTAGAAAACTCTGGTTTTAGTCCTTTTTACCAAATTTTTTTAACTTTATTTGTTGTTTGAAGCACGTTTGATTATAGCATTTGGATTGTTTACACTATTTGACACATTTTTACTTCAATGTTAACTGAGAAACGCGTTTGAAACAGCAAATAAAATTAAAAAATTTTGGTAAAAATGACTAAAACCAGAGTTTTCTAAAGTTTAAGGACTAAATTGTACCTTAGTCTTAGTTTGAGAGAGAGACTAAAACCAAAATTGTCCCAAGGTATAGAGACTAAAAACATATTTAACCCTTATTTAAATTTTATAGAAATCAATTTGAATAATTTTTAGAATGTGAAAACATTAATCAAATTAAATATAAATCAATAAAATCGCGTATTAATCACAAATAATTATTATTTTTACTTTATGTTATCCAATTTAATTCTATTTCACCAAAATTGGTAAATAGTGAATATTTAAGAACAGTAAGGAATGGAATGAACAATATAATATATATATATATATATATATATATATATATATATATATATATATATATATATTTGATAAAATATTTATAAGTCTAGAAATTGAAGATTTTTAAGTTTAATTGTTGGTAAAATGTATGATTAAGTTTTCTGTCAATTTATTCAATCATAGATTCTTTCAACTGAGTTATTCGTACAATATACATTAAAAACGTATACAATCTAATAAAAACAATTAAATTGAAAAAAAAAAGTTTTATATTCCAATAACTTTTGAAGAAATTTACACATTTATTCTTTTAATAAAGGAAATTTTATTATTAAATCTTTAGTCCGACCAAAATTTTATAAAAGAAAATTAATTTAGTTAAAAAAAGTGAAGATATATTTAATATTCAAAATTTTAAAAAGTTATAAACATTTATTAAATACTTTTTTATAAATATATTAGTATTAAAGAAAAAATGTTTGCTTTACTAAACTCATATTCAAACAAACAAAAGTTTTATAAAAATAATTTTATTAATTTTTGGTTTCTATAAATATATGTTTTTTATTTAAAATATTATACACATTTTTTAAAGTTTAGTCTTTAAATTTAACATAAAATATTTCTTTGAATATTAAATATTTAAATAATAATAATAATCTACTATACGCTTATTTGTATCATTATTTTTAGAATTTTTAAATTATTCTGGTAGTAGGATTCTTTAATTATTTATTTACACTTAATTACAAAATTTGTTACTAATTCATTAAAATTCTATAAAATATTTTTGAATTTACTAAATAGTACAACTTTCAACATAATTCATAAAATGTCATTTTTATTATAGATTTAATATGATTTTCATGCTTTGTCTTCTTTTATTTTATTTTTTAATAATT